>NC_053422.1:28756430-28933930 GCF_016859285.1 Xiphias gladius
GGGCCTAAAGTGTGCCAAGAACACCACCACCACCAGCCTGGACTGTTGACACGAGGCAGGTTGGGTCCATCGACTCATGCTGTTGACGCCAAATTCTGACGCTACCATCTGTGTGCCTCAGCAGAAATCCAGATTTGTCAGACCCGACTACTTCTTCCCAGGCTTCAACTGTCTGGTGTCTCTGTGACCCTGTGCCCACTGCGGCCTCAGATTTCTGTTCTTGGCTGATAGGTTTGGAACCTGACGTGGTCTTCTGCTGTTGTAGCCCCTCTGCCTCAAGGTTGGATGTGTTATGCATTCTGAGATGCTTTTCTTCTCACCACGGTTGTATAGAGGGTTATAGAGGGCTATATGTGGTTATCTGAGCTACACTAGCCTTTCTGTCAGCTCCAACCAGTCTGACCATTCTCCCCTGACCTCTCTTATCAACACTGTACGTCATTGAGCTCTTCTGGCTTCCCAAGCTGGAAATTTGTCCTGGAAAACTACTTCCGTGTTAATAGAAGCAGGGTCGAGGTAGTTGAGGTAACTATATGAGATTCCCTTATCAGTCTTAATTCTCTTGGGACCGCTACTTGGATGGTATCATGACTGTTTTCCCATTCGGAGCTCATATCTTGGTAGCTAGCACCGTTATTCTCACGCTCCAGATCTGCTTTTAAATGATCTGATTCGTGAATTGCACAAAAACAAATTTTTCATCATTAGTGGCCTCAGATGCATCTTAATTTCCAGAGCTGCTATCATCAAAACCCTCCGATATCAAAGAAATGCTGCTCTGCCCTGAACCTGTACACTCGACATTGTTGTGTTCGTATTTATTTATGGTAACAGTGAGACAACAGTGCCATCATGAGGCGAAACAGGAACACACATTACCACACAACCATGAAAAAAAAAAACACCTGTACCTCGGGTCACTAGTGATATTATACACTGTTGATAGAGTAACATAAGAAAAACATTGCTCTTTATCATTTTTGATATTTGGCACCAGAAAATTGTTAAAAACAAATAGTTTCAGGAATACTATGGACTTTAGTGCTTAATTGAATTAAATAAGTGAATTAGACAGGGTGTGGTATATTCCCAGGTCACTAGAAACCGGAGGTATGCATTTAAGTTTTAAAAAAAGTTGATATTTGGCACGAAGTTAGTTATGGCTAGCTTTCTGCATATAGCAGCACAACATTAGCTTGATGTTTCTATGGTGAAAAATTGCAAGGGCACTGAGGCCGATGATTCATTTTATTAGAGAAAATGTATTATGGTTATAATAGTGTCATATAGTAAAACTATTAAATTAAAGAACACCTTTAGGCTACAAAATAAAGTACATTAAAATATCAATGTACATGTATATGCTAGCGGAACATCGTCATGCTGTTCCCGGGTGAGAACCACTCGGAGCCGTATGTCCAAAGCAACAATAAATTCCTTCTCTATAAACAGGCACTTTGCAGTCTGTACATACAACTGTAACTGTACACAACAACTACAAACAACTATAGTAACTATAAATATACAACTGCCTTCTTCAGTATAGCCTTGCTAGGATTTACCAGAGAGGAGGACAAAACCCCCATGGCAGTTGTCCATAGACTTTAGTAATATTAAGCTACATATATCTAATAGCCTGCCACTTCTTTTTGGAATTAACAGCAGAATAAAGCATCACTACGGCAGGCAAAGCAGAGATATGTAGACAATATAATATTTAATATAACAGACAACAATATAATATTTAATATTTGCAGCCCAAAAACATACATATTAATACAAAAAGAAAGCAGTTTTCCACATGTTGCAAGGTAATACATTGTTTGTTGATGTTCTCTTTTGGATAGTGAATTAGAATAATCAGTGAGTTTGTTTGTTGTACTCACCTGTTTGAACATAACTTTGTAAGTCTTGTTCACCACAATCTGCTCCAGCTGCATTTTCAAACATTTTTTAAGTTTTTAAAACATTTAGCTGAATGAGAACTGCTGCACAACAGGGATTGTCAAAAACAGCAGAAAGACGGTGCACACCTCACTGAATGTAGAAGTTTCTAAGTAAATGTAGAAGTCACAGCTGGAGAGTCCATCATGAGCATTTAGCATTTTAGCATTTAGCATTTAGTGAGATCCAGCACGCACCACGCAACATTATAGGTGTGTTTTTGGACACTTCGCGTGTTTTCTGGCTGGTGCATTAAATCAGTGATTAATTAAGGTACAACCTTTTTTGTTCTGACCTACGCCGAGGTTATGCCAATCTTGACTGTAGCTCCATAATGACACCATCCTTAATTTTTACGCATTGTTGTGAGATTTTTACTGTTCAAACTGCTAGCCCCGGCCCAGGCGGGACGGCACCCGCTAGCGAACATCCCCCCATGATGTACACACTTAGAAGATGGATGTTTTACACAATGTGATCTTAGGGCAGCTGATAGCAGCACCTCTCTGGACATGGAGCTCTGCCATCCTGCAGCCAGACACACACCAGCTGCTGATGTTGCTTCTTTCTTTGTTCCACTGTCATACAGTTTATTATGACTTTTTCATGTGACTTTTGTTCTTCTTCTATACCAATTGCAACTTTAAATGTAGCAAAGTACAGTAGTTGAAAAAATACTTATGTCAAAGTTAAATCAAAGATTTTTAGAAAAATACTTAAAAAGTATAAGTAAACAAAAAACAACTTTGTTATAGTAAACTTACCTTGTTACTTCCACCCCTGACAGCATGTATCTCATGGTCACCCAGATTTTAAGGAAAATTACCAGATTTTGTTTGCAAGCAGAGCTACATGATCAAATGGTTTCAGTATACTGCCCACTTCAGTACTTCAGAAAAGACTACACCGGTGATGATTTCATAATCCTGAATGTGTAAAATCAGTGTATTTATCTTAAATGATCCTTGAGTTTATATCATGTAATTAAAAAAATACTGTGTGCTGGTTAAAGCTCAGTTTTTGAAAAGGTATGTTTTGTTGGCCTTGCTCTTCTCTCAGTCTCAGGCTTATTTGGACTCTTGACTTAGACTTGTCTGTGTTTAGTCTTAGACTTGGGTGGTTTTGACAGCCCTGTCTGTATTTATTTGCTTTAGGTCTGGGCAGTAATATTGTATTGCATATTGCTCTATCATTTTACACATTTCTGTTTTAAGGATTTCAGGCAAATTAGGTACATAAGGTTTTGTGTTAGAAGGGTTGAAGGTGAAAATGTGAAGGGTTCTTGTTTCGTATTATGCAGTAATTGTAGTCTGACAATTTTAAATTAAATTTTGCAATTTTTTTGTTATATGGAAATACATATCAATAATTAAAAACATACATTTTCATAATGATCAACCAATTGATTAGGCCTCATGTATATTTGTTCTGCTGTGGAAAGGGTGATGACTTTTAAGTCTTAAAAATAACAACATAAATGTAATGCTTTTTAAGTGTGCAGATACGCTGCTGATATTTATTTTAGTCTTGGATTTTATTTATTTATTTTTTGCAGTGGAAGGCTTGAAGTAGGTATGTGATTTGGGAGGGAGTTATTTGGAAATAATTTTTTTTACAGTCATACCTATTAAGAATGAAAATGGAATTCTGAAAAGAACAGGCGATTGAATGTGGTGTGTGTGTGTGCCTACGTACATGTTTCCAGGCAGAGGTGATGTACAAGAAGAACCCCAAACTGCTGAGTCAGCTGCAGCACTGTGAGGAGTCGGGGATCCCCCTGGTGGCCATACTGGGAGAACAGGAGCTGAAAGATGGAGTAGTCAAACTACGTGTTGTGGCCACCAGAGAGGAGGTATGATTAATACACAGTGCACACAGTTGATTTGTGCTGTCACATACATAGACACGAGATGCTAAAAGTCTCTTTTAAACACTATTTGGCAGGGTGAGACAGGTTTCATTGAAGGTTTAACAGATTACATAAGCAGGTTTATGTTTTATTTGAATCTCATGCTCATCAAGTGCATAGTGATACATGCCTAAAAGATGGAGGCAGTAATGTGCTGTAAAAGTAGCATTGGGCCAGTGGAAGAGAAGGAGCTGATGTAAACAATTCAGGTTTTAAAACTTTCCACAAACACTTTGTTTTACGATGGCATTTAACATTTAATTATATCGAAAACATAGCAAAATCTATTTATAGCCTCTTTTCACAGGTTGAGAGAGAGAAAGAAACTTTATTAATCGCAAATATCCAAATTGAAGGCTAAATTATATACTAACTAAAAGTACTACATAAAATTTGAAACAGATACAATAAAATAAAAATGTAATATAAGCTAAAGATATAACCATACTTAGACTATATTATACTCTTTAGTATAATGATAGTTATATACTATAATACAATATACAATCGTATAAATCAGTTCCTAAGATGATATCCAACCCTGTACACAAGTTTCAAAAACAATCAGTCTAGCTCACTGTTCCACTGTTTGTGTTTTTGTTAACAAACCTGGAGTGCAGTTTAACTGACAGTGGTGTGTGCAGCTGATACTTGATGTGAACCTATGTGAGATTTCCAAATGCACCAGGACTACCCCCAATGCACAATCCTTGGATTGGGTTGGGCAATATGATGGTAATACCATGAAACAATATAAATTTGTCAATTCTGAGATTTTGCTATACAGATCTAACTCCCCCTTTAATATTTATGGCTGTATTGGACCATTGTAGGCATTGTTGTAAACAATAACCAGGATTATTTATTGCATAATTAGGATTTTATAAAGTCAGCTACTTGATTTCCTAAATTTCCTTTTATTTTGTCAATTACTAGTGTCTCAATCATGTAACAAAAGAATCTAATCTCAAAGGTCGACTTACTTGCTTCGTAAGTATTTGTCCAGAAAATATGCTTTACCACAATACATATCAATATTGCCATTTAAAATTAAATATACCATTAAAAAGGGATTTTATCCAAACCACCCACCCCTAGCCTTTATATGCATTTCCTAAGTTCTATATACATAAATTAATCAGAGCAAAAATCCTTCTGCCTAAATGAATTCGTATTAGTCGGTGTTTGAGTTATAATGGTTACAATGTGGTTGCAGGACTAATCTCACTGCCTCTTTCTTCCGTGTTTTCTCTCCACAGTTTGATATTTCCAGAGCTGATCTAAAGGGTGAGATCAGGAGGAGGACCTCTGAGAACTAGCCATTCCTTTCCTTCCAGCTACAACCCCAGCTGCATCACCTGATTGGTTAAAACACAGACCCTCTGCAGAATTTTGTAAAAAATTTCTTGTCTAGTCCTCTATGGAGCATGTTGGACATCAATGCAGTCCTGAAAAACACATCCAATCTCATTTTCACAGCAGCTACATAGACTGATATTAAATGGAGCAGGTGTGACTCGTGTAAGGCTGTAACAGAGCAGGAAACCAAAAGCAATGGGGGTGTTAAGATGATGTGCTTCTTAAAAGCTAACACTGTCATTAGGGAGCATCCAGAAAAATATGATGGAGTTGACATGAAATGTGACATGTTTTGGAATTCTGTGTCTGTCATGTATTTGCTTTCAGTGTCATCATTGTACGATAGGGTGCTCTGAGGAACAGATAATTGATGCTAATTCAAGCAAAGTTTCTTAAACTCCAAAAAGCTGCTGGAGATCAATTTGGCTTTAATCATATTATTTAGAAAAATGTTTTTTTAGAGCAGCATACCTGTACAAATGTTTTATTTCCTCAGGACCAAGTACGAGAAACTCTGACATTTACTTTCTGCCTGAACCCATCAGATGAGTTTCTGCAGTTCAATTTCTGACTTCAGCTCTTAACAAAAAAAAGGCTAATTTCTACCTGTATCAAACATGCTTGTTCTGTTCAGTGTCTGAAATAAACACAATTATATCATCTTTGTGCTCAATCCTTAAACATTATTGCTGTGTTGACTGATATAAAGTTGTATGCATGCTTGTTACACTGGAAAGGGCACCTGTCCGGTGTCCATCTGACCAATTAAAGGGTTGGCCAAAAAATGTTTTACTTACTTACGTCTACTAGTATCAAGCCATGCTGACATTTAGCTTTACTTATTTTAGTTTAAATTTTTTTTTCAGAGATGGACATGTTAAAAACCTGTTTTTTTAAAAAAAATCCTTTCCTTTTTCGCAAATTGGTTACGCTGACACTTTCAGATGATCATTTTAAGATTATTTAAACTCGAAACCAGATCATTGAAACAAAAAGGGTGACACCATTGTCAAAACACTAAAATGGCATTGAAAATTTAAGGGAATCTCTGACTGGATTTCCTCAAATGACCACATCCCAAATTTTGTCAGCTGTGATTTCACAATATGTAATTAAGTAGCCAACAATGGCCAAGGTGCCACACTCCTACCAAAACACCAAGAACCTGACTGACTGAGAGATGCAGCCAAGGTTGTCCTTCATGCAAAAATTGCACAAGGTGCATCATTGTGCATAAAGGAGCTTTATTAAAGAAGCCCAGGTAATAATTACCTTCAACCAAGCCTCAAAGCATCTAGCATTTAATTTTTATACTGTACTGCAGCAAATGGAACCCAAAACTTTCAGAAATCCCCATTTCCAATGACATAAATGGGACTGACACTTTAGAAACATCTTGATGCACTACAATGAACAGCATCATAAACTACACTCTCCATAACAGATAACCAGACTGGAATCAACACCTATCACAGGTCATCAAAAATGATCAAAAGCGTCATAATCGGAGGATTTACTGCCAAACAATTTTGAATTGTATTTCTTCAGATATAGCTTGATGTACTTAACAAACTGGCATAACAGTGCACAGGTCATTTGTAGTAAATAGACTGGCTGTAATGGTGTAATATGTTGGGTATGATGTGACAAGCTTTGTACACCTGGATTTGGGGAATATCTGCCAGTCTTCTCTGCAGATCCTCTCAAACTCTTTCCAGTTGAATGGGGACCATCAATGGACAGCTATTTTCAGGTCTCTCCAAAGATGTTTGATTGGGTTCAAGTCAGTGCTCTGGCTGGGCTACTCAAGGACACTGTCCCAAAGTCACCCCTACATTGTCTTGGCTGTGTGGAAGATTTTCTACGAAGGACCCTGAAAACGATTAAACAAACAAAACACTGATTGGGTTTAAGTGAAATATATTGTAAGTTACAATATAGGAGACATACAAACCTTATCACAAGAAGTCAAACTAGAGTCTCTGAAGAGAAAGAGTCTTACAAACATCCGTTATAGTGTTTCTTGAGACAAAGAACTTATTTCCAATTGGTTATCTTTACTCCCACCGAAACACACCATCCAATAAGATAACATATAAAATGTTCAAGCCCTGCCCATGCACTGGCCATAAATTGAAGCTGACACAGCATAGCTTGGCTTATTTCCATTTATGGTAAGGCTGCAGGCTGCTCCATAGATAGGACCCCCTGGACTCATAAATCATCTGTCTAAGGCCCCTGGAAGAGACCTTGAATCTTCTACAGGATCATCACCAAAAGTGAATAAATAATAAAACTAATTTTCCTTCACAATGCTTAGGGTCATTGTCCTGTTGGAAAGTGACCCTTTGGCCTAGTCTGAGGTTTGAGTGCTCTGGACTGGGTTTTCATTAAGGACATCTCTGTACTTTGCTTGGTTCAGCTTTCACTCAACCCTGACCAGTCTCCCTGTCCCTGCTGCTAAAAAAACACCCCCACAATATGATGCTGCCACCACCATGCTCCAACGTTGGGATGGTATTAGGCAGGTGATAAGCAGTGTCTGGTTTCCTCCAGACATGAAGCTTAGAAGTCATGCCATACAGTTCAATCTTGGCTTCATTAGACCAGAGAATCTTGTTTCTCACAATGTGTCCTTTAGGTGCTTTTTTGCAAACTCCACATGGCTTTCATTTGTCTTTCACTGAGGAGAGGCTTCCATCTGGCCACTCTATCATAAAGCCCAGATTGGTGGACTGATGCAGTGATGGTTGTTCTAGAAGTTTCTCCAATCTCCACACAAGATCTCTGGAGGTCAGCCAGAGTGAACATTGGGTTCTTGGTCACCTCTCTTACCAAGGCTCTTCTCCACCGATTGCTTAGTTTGGCTGGGCAGCCAGCTCTTAAAAGAGTCCTGGTTGTTCCACACTTCTTCCATTTAAGAATTATGGAGGCTACTGTGCTCTTGGGAACCTAAAATGCAGCAGAAATCTTTATGTACCCCACCCCAGATCTGTGCCTCGACTCAATCCTGTGCCTGAGCTCTGCAGGCATTTCCTTGGTTTTTGCTCTGATATGCATTGTCAGGTCTGACCTTATATTATGTGTGTGCCTTTCCAAATCATGTCCAATCAATTGAGTTCAAATTACATACATTTTACATACATTTTTTTCTTAAGTTATAATTCACAATTAAACTCAAACTCAAACCTTGGATTTTACATATTATTGACCAGGGATGGCTGTGTTTTGTACTTTCCATTTTTTGTAAGTTGTCATTGATTAACAATCCTCATGAAGACTCAATTTCAATTAATTCTTCATTCCATTCCACTCCACTCCATTTATATAAAGTGACAACACCATCACATATCCTTTAAATCTCATTTTAATTAAAATGAGGAACCAAATTGACAGTAACACAAAAAAAAGCATGCATAAAACAAACCACAGAAGTTCAAACAATACAAGTTTAACACAACTATAATAAAAACATGCAGAAATCAACAAACTACATTTAAGATCAAACATCTTTTTTTGGATATAACATCATTGGCAAAACAAACATCCTGAAACAGTGCTGCAGAAGGGGTCCTTCTGTTATCTGATCAGCTTGTCAGTGGGTGAGCTGGTTATTGTAAACCCTCTGCAGGACCTGCTGGGCTGCAGCCTGCCAAGCTTCCTCCAGCATGGTGGTGGCAGTGGGTCCCGGCAAGATCATGACCAGCCCTTTGAAGGGCATTGTTATTCCAGGGATACACACTGTATAGGTAAAGTAGAGGAATCCATCTGGCCCAGCATGGCTGTAGTACATCTCATAGAGCGGCTGGCCAACCCCTGTCGCCTCACACACCTTATGCAGGAGCATCACTGGGGATGCTGCAGAAACTAGATGCCCCTGGGAGGAGGAAGAAGAGAAGGTGGAGGAGCAGGGAGGGTGTGCGGGGGCAGCGGGTCCTCCCACTGCTCTGCAGAAACCCGGGGGGATGGATGGAGGGCGGGCCAGACGAGGAGGCAGGACTGAGGGCCGTGGAGAATTCAGGATGTGGCACGGCATCTTCAGGGGTGACACCAGGAGGCTCTTTGGAGGTTTCTGTGGCAGTGGCTCGACCGGGCTCGGATTCACTGTTGACTGCCACTTGATTGAGACGGTCATTGCAAACTGCTTTTTGAATGCTGGACACAAAGAGAGACGGGAAGTACAACATTAAGGACCACAGCTGTTTTGTACAGAAACTGAGAATATTTCAGAAAGTTACAGACATTGTCATCGATAACATGATGCTTTAGAAGATTTCATTCTTGCAAATGTTAGCCTAAAACCTTGCATCTTTAGGTACTTTAGGCACTAAAAACCTAATTCAATATGTTAGTCTAATGATATACAGACTGCTTGGTGACTTTCAACTTTTTTATATTGGATAAATAAGTACTAATGTCTTTAAATACATAAATGTGCCTTTCAAACAATGAGAAGAGAAGCAAAGCCATGGCATTTTAAATATATCTAAATGTTGTTGCAGTGCAGCCCAAATTTATATTAGCTGTCTGCTGTCTGTCTGCCAGATATGTTTGGACTGTCATCATTTTCAATTAAGATTATACAGTGGACACATTAACACCCATTATGTTATATTCCAACAAAAACACAGTATATCATGTGACTGTTTGCATTACCACACAAAACATGGAAGCAGGGAAGAAGTCTAAATGTGTCTTACCTGTCCAGACAAGCAGCAGATGGGTGTAATAATAAACATGTCCAGTTTTTACAAATACAGTAAAACGTAGCCACAATATAGTCCATTGTCACCCAGGGAGAAAGTCTTCCAGATTGCCTTCAAAATTTGCGCAGTTCTTTCTTTTTTTGTTGAATTAGGGGAAACTATATATACTTTGTGAAATGCTATCTACAAATTAATAATTCTAAATGCCTTCAAATGAATTCGGCATTACATGTAAAGCATCATTTGATTTATTTCTTTATGATTTATTCACCTTTCTGTCTCTTACCTTCCTACTACACATGTTGTCCATGTTTCTTAGTCTTCATTGTCAGCTGGTTCTGTTGCTGTACCTCCTCTTTTCAGTCAAAATTCTACATACAAGTGTATTGTACTACAACTACCACAGTGGGTGGGTATTCCAGAAATAGAAAAAACAGAAAAAAAAAAATTAATGAATTAATAACAGTGGCATATACAAACGTTTGGGCCTTCCCCGAGGGAATAAAGGGAATGGATAGAGGGAAGAATGGATTCCGCTAAGTACCAGGAAATTCTGGAAGAAAATGTTCTGCAGTCAGTCAAAAAAGTGAAAGTGAAAGGAGGCTGATTTCTACAACAGGACAATGATCCAAAGCAGACCTCAAAATCCATCATGAACTACATAATAAAAGACAAGCTGAAACTTTTGGAACAGCCCCAAAAGTCCCCTGACCTGAATATCACTGAAAATCTATGGGTAGATCTTAAACATGATGTCTGCGCAAAGAGCGGGTGAAAATTCCTAAATTAAGAACAGAGAGACTCTTAGCTGCTACAAAATGTGTTTGCAAGCGGTGATATCTGCTACAGGTGGGATTCCTGAGTACTGACTTAGTAGGGTAGTTCATGAAATAAAAAAGCAACAGTACATTTACATTTGAAGAAAGGATAATTTTTCATGTGTTTGCTGCAGGAGTTGTATTTCTTCTTCTTTTCATTTCAAAAATCAACTAAATATGGTATTTGCCCTGGGGTAATTCCAACTGTATGTGCAGGGTTTGCTGCATTACATTGTAGCTCTATTAGATACAGTCTGAGATGGGCTGCTAAACACTGCTAATATTCACAATAGACCCTCAACTGAATATCCCCATACAGTAAATGGACGGAAACCAGCCTTCAACTCTCTAGCTTTACAGATTATGACAAAACCAAATTATTCAGCCTATGACTACTCTCTATGTGCATTATCAAACCCCACTACATTAATAAACTAATCAATCAAAAATGTATAATGCAAATGACTTCAAATATTAATATGTTACACAAAATCAAGTCTACTGAAGTCTGCACCCCAAGCAGGCTCTCTGGAAGTCTGCAGAAAGCCCACTTGAGATCCCTTGTGAACTTCATGAAATGTAGATTTGGACAGACGTCAGCACTGGCAGACTTCCTGGGAAGGCGCCCAAGTTTGAAAATCTGCAAATGCGGCCGAATCTGCACATTTGGATTCAGCCTTAGTTAGGGAGCAGAGGCACCACAAATGAAGGGAACGAAGTCAAGTCAGGGTTAAGTCTCTGATGTAGTTCGTGGGTTGCGTTCATATTCATTCCAGCCAATTAGTTATTAGTTAGTTCTCCTTAGTTTGAACTTGATCTTTTGAAAAAAGTGACAGTCCTAGTTTGCAGTACTCCTCTAGCCTGGTTCCAGACTCAATGAATTGCTGCCTGCATGTCGGATTTTTTAAGTGATTCAAAATGTCTGGTGTTGTTCTCACTGATGTGTCTTTCTGTGCCATCCATGAAAAAAGCAACAGAAAAACTTTTACAAAAATAGCATTAAGTGTAGATGAGACTGAAGCAGCTGTGCATCCACTTACAGAAATCAAAACTCTGAAAATGAATATTTTTTTTGAACATTGTGAAAATGTCTTTGCTATATCAACAATGATCTAAAAAATATTAATTTTCTTTGATCCCATGTATCAGTCAATCAGCATCAACAGGAGCTCACCTACCTTCCACCAGGATCTTCTTGGCCATAGAAGCAGCATGGTGGGACGAGAAGGCTACTATAGCTGACACACCCTCTATACCAGGCCCAGCCTTCAGAGACACTCTCTCCACCCCCTCTGCCAGCACACGCAGTACCTGGAAACAAAGATTAGTTACAAAGAAAATAACTTTTACACAACATTTATTTGCAAAGCAGTAACAGGCATTCTCAATGGACTGCTGTCATTTTTGTAAGACAGAAAAAAAAAAAAAAAAAAAAAAATTCTCAAATTGGATTTAATAGGCACGGGCGAAACCAACAGTTATGCTAGATGGTACTTTTTATATCTAGCAAATTAATCATACTTTAACTTAAACCTATTCAAATTTGATTCAAATTCTAATGTCAAGTGTTAGTATTTGCAATAGAATATGAATAGTGATCCACAGGATCAATTTTTCAGAAAGAAGTCAAAGTACTGAGTTACAGAAGTTAGTGAAACAAAGGCTAGTCTGGAGGTGGTGTCAGAACTTCAAGGGCCAGTTTCAAGGATATTATAGACTGGTCTGTAGTGTTAGGCCAGTCTTAATTTTGCTCTTAGATGAGACTAATACAAGTTGGATAGTCATACAAAATTAAGACTGACTTATTTTTAAATTTACCTCTATGTCATTTTTGCCTTTATTTGACAGTCAGTGGAGAGAGACAGGATGACATGCAGCCAGGTGAGCTACCGGTGCACCGAAGGCTTACTTATTTTAAGCCTAAAAAGTTAGCCATGCTATCCCCAAGGTAAGTCTTAACTAATGGTGCATTCATACTATGTTAGCTAGAATGGGAAGTACAGGAAAAGCACATGTTATGACTTGGGAGTGCTGACACATTACTCCAAGGTGGGTAGTCCCTGGGCCAACCTTGTAGCCACAGCAGATAAACAGCTCAAATTAGCTTCTTTTGTGGTGTTTCGCATTTGTAGCAATTTGTTACCAAGTGAAACCAGATACAAAAAAAAACCAAACAAACAAAAAAAATAAGCGTATAGCTCCCACAAAATGAGCTAAATGAATCGTACTAGTGTTAATAATGGACTTTATTTTGTTGCTGCCAAAGGTTTGTTTATATGTCTGCAGTTCTTTTCATCAAGTTGAAGATGTTGTTGCCATCAGAAATTCCCGATATCTCTGACTGAAGGCTGACGTGAGCCGTTTTTCCCACTCGGATGCTCGTAATTATGGTTTAAATTGTATCATGTGAATGTGGCATATGAACCATGTTTCAATGGTAAAAATAAGTGACAGCTGCTGACCAGTGCACCAAATGACAAAAACAGGGAAACGATAACTCATAATTTGTGGTATGCTTACAATATTGTGGAGTGACTAATGAGAAGGAAAAGAGTTTTAAGAGAGTGCAGTGACCTGTTGAAAATATACACAAGTGAGGACACCGTTATTCATTTTTATTTGACCCAGAAAATGATTGACTGTCTGACAGCAGCAATACAGAGCCCTGATACGTTTAGAAGCCACAGCAGTGGCTTCTTAATGTGTAAACTTTTCGTTTTGTTACACACTTCACAGAATTTTCACAGCAAAATGTCCTTGTAATTTTCTGCTGGAGTGAACAGAGCTGAGTGGTTACTCAGCCTGTCATTTTTTTTAGTTTGAAAAAAGTCCTAATTTACTCAGAATTCATAGCAAACAAGTCTACTTAAGATTATAACTAGACAGCACTGTGTACCAGATGATTGTAGAAATCTATCTGAACTCTGACTGTAGTTTGATTTAAGCCATAGTCTATGTTTATCTTTGTGAAAGATAGACCTCCCTTCATGAGGCAAGGATTTATTGCAGGACTGTTGTTAGATTGATTTGTTTTAGCCAGGTGTACCTTTGAGTGTATGTTCCTGTCAAGCTATAAAGACGAGCCACAGTGCCGTTGTACCTGCAGTAGCTCCTCTTGCCTGGTGGCAGCTGGCAGGTCTCCGATACAGAGATGTCTCTTCTCTGTGCTGCGGCGGACACTGAGACGAAAGCCGGGCTCCAGCATGTGGCCGTGCAGCAGGCGGACCGCGTCAGCAGCGACACCTGACGAGCTGTATTTGGCGTATGCAAAACCGCGGTTCTGCCCACTGAAGTTCATCATGAGCCTAAATTCCCAGATTGGGCCCACAGAGCTGAACAGGGGGATCAGCAGGTCCTCGTAGGCATCCCGTGGGATCTGGCTTATGAAGACCTCACAGCGGGCTCCTGGGGTGGGGCCATCCCACACTGACAGCAGAATGGACAGGAGATGGGAGTGGGTAATGTTGCCTGATTTTTTGCCCTATCTATCACATGGTCTTATCTGGTCAAGTGAAAAACTTAACCATTTTACTTGCTACTTTTTCTGCCAATAAAGGGTAAGGATGGATTGTCATTGGCAACAATCCCCCTTGAGGAGAAAAGACCAACTATGAACTGATTTTACTAACAAGCATTGTCTGTGTAGCCACTGCCTGATAGAGCTTCTGCCTATGTGCCATAGAATTCCAGCATCAAAAAATAGCATGTTATTTTACATTTAATTGAGCTACCTTTTCACAACAGTTTCAATTTGCAAAATTCTGAACACAAAATGTGGAAATACACAAATGAGATCAGTATACTTACTTAATTGTGGCCTCAAAATTTCACAAAGCACACAAAATGAAAACATCTGTATTAAATCAGGTAATACATCATGCACTAAGGTTATCAGAGCATCACAACATTATGTATGTTCATTGCTGAATTTTAATCATTGTCGAATTTTAAACTAATTAATTATCAATGCAGTCAAGCTAACAAATCTCATTTAAAAAAGTCTGCAATGGTCATTTCGTCAATATGATACACGTATTATTCAGAAAAAAATGTGCAGAAGTCAGGATTTTAAATGGATACTAAAAATGCCTTTTAAAAACTTTCGTTTAGCTCTCAAAAATGATTTATAACTGATAACTGACTGAGTCTGACTATACAGTAAATCCGCACTCATACAAGTCAAAATGATGCTATTCTATAGAGTCTTTGACCTTTAGCAGACATGTACATGTACACACACAAGAAAACATGCAAAGCACATGTACGCAGGTGACATGATACACATTCCTGCCAATGGTGTCACACTATTCCACACATTCTACAGGTAGCGGTAACGTCAGCAAAGACAGTGAAGAAGACTGCAAGCTAGTAAACATGGGTGTAATCAACAAGTAGCAAAATGTTCACAAATTGTTTTGCCAATGTTTTATGTTTGTTAGACCTCAAGGATACACACAATGTGTTTTGGTGAGAAACATGGAATGTAAACAGAACTTTATTTGTTTACAGGAAAAGTGTAGAGATGTCTATTCCAAGCTCTGAGGTTCATGATCAAAGCCATTCAAAATTTTCACATTACATTCAGTGTAGTAACTCTTTACAGAACACAACAAACTGAGTCCATTCCTGGTCAATACCACTAAAATGTTAAGAAATTACATATCCTGTCCATTCAATACTATTTTATGTGTTTTAGTCAAAGCCCAAGAAGAATGAAGCCAATTCATTTGACAGAAATTTTTGACTAATTAGAATAAAATTAATTAGATTTAAAATAGAAAATAATTGCAACAAAAGTCATTACACCCTTCATAGGTGAGATTCCATTCTTTTATTTCTTTAACATTTTGTATGTCTGCCTTTATTTCTGATATATTCTTCCAAAAGTTGTTCTGTTGGATTCAAGTCAGACGACATAGGCCAGGTCTTTGTTTTCACTTGTTTCTTCTTTAAAAACTTGTGAGAGTTTCGCAGCGTTTGGGATCGTTGTCATTTTTGAAAATCCATCTACTGTCAAGTTTCCTCAGACTGCGAGTCATCTTGTCATTCAGTATTTGTGTATACAAATCTGCATTCATTGTGCCATCTATTAAATTTCATCTCTCCTACACCTTTTGCACTCATCAAGCCCCATATCAGCACACTCCCATCTCCATCTTTTGGCACTCTGCTGTCACTGTCGTAGTCCTGGCCAGGTCCAAAAACGCTGGAGCCCA
Source organism: Xiphias gladius (assembly GCF_016859285.1). Lineage (NCBI taxonomy): Eukaryota > Metazoa > Chordata > Actinopteri > Istiophoriformes > Xiphiidae > Xiphias > Xiphias gladius. The sequence goes on from NC_053422.1 coordinate 28,772,383, forward strand.
TCTGATCCATTGACTTCAGCAATTTCCTTAACACTGCCTGATCAGTCACTGAAACATCCATTTCCACATATAATCTTTGTACCAAGTCAGAAGCATTTACTGTCTGTTTTTCAATGCAACGTTGCGTAAACAAAATTGTGGGTGGCATTATTTTTCACGGACGTCCACTGTGTCTTCTGTTATAGGTAGTATGGCTCTCTCTGTACCTCCCAACCACTGCTGCCACTGTGTTTCACCTGCACCCTCAAGGAGGCGCTACTGCTTTGGATCATGAGCTGTTCATTTCCTTATCCATACTCTTCTCTTCCCATCGTTCTGGTTCCCAATTAATCTTGGTTTCATCTGTCGAAAGAATCTTGTTCCAGAACTGGGTGGGCTTTTTAAGACGGTCTCCTGCAAAGTCTAATGTTGTTAAGGGGTTTTTCTTCACCAAGGAAAGAGTTCTGCGATCATCCACTTTAGTTGTCTTGTTTTTTCAGACTAATGAGGGCCTCCAATGGCAGCCCCCCCCCAAACACACACACACTTTTTGCACAATTATTTTTGTATATGTATATAGTCTATATTGTATTCTATTGTAACTTTACACCGTAGATTTGGAGTATACGGTATATTGTTCTCAAATTTGAATTGCTCTTTTAATTTTTTTCTTTTATTCAATTTAATTTAATTTAATTTGAGCTAGAACAGGTACCTAAGGCATTTCACTACACACTGTTGTGTTTAACTGTATATGTGACAAAATTTGAATTTTGATCTTTAGATATGTTTATTATGAACATTTTTCTTCGATGTTCAATGAGCTATGATGCTCCTTAATAAAAATAACTTTTTGTAAATTTGATGTCAAATGGTGCAACAGCACCAGCATGTTTACGGGCAGTTTTTTTTTTTAATTACTCTACAAATTTTCAGAGTCACTTCTGTTCTTTTACTACCATGAGCATTTGCAGCTTCTCTTTAATCTTTGTCACTGTAAATTTCTCTTTAGGAGTTTGGACTGTTGCTTGAACAAAACATATCATCCAAAAATGGGAACTTGTTACTGGCATTTGTCTTTATTTTCTGCAATTGATAGACTCTGCAATTAAAATAAAATAATATAAAAAGACGATAATGAAATAATCTTTAGTTGCAGTCCTAATTTCCTCATATTTGAATCTTTCAGTTTCTCCAAGGAGCTAGCTTCATTGTAATCTTGTGTAAAGGCAGTGTGTTGGAGCTGAGCAGCAGCAGCCTCTCTCACCATCAGGTGGTCCTCCATACTTCCTCTGGCCATTTACTTGAGTCAGTTTTGTATCGGTTGTTTTTAGCCAGGTTTCCAGTGCCTGCACCCTCTTCAAGTTCAGCACCTGATGAAAAAACAAAGTGGGAACACTCCTCAGTGACAGCACCTTCGCAACTAACAGGACAGATAATCACAATAAAATCAGAGTTTAAACCTGTTTTAGCCCATTTATTCCAAATCATATATACTTCTGTAGATTTTACTAAGAAAAGCTGGGTTATATACAGTTAGGTCCATAAATATTTGGACACCACCACAATGGATCTGAAACAAAACCATCAAGATGTGATTGAAGTGTACACTTTCAGCTTTAATTCAAGGGGTTTAACTAAAATATCCTATTAACAGTTTTTTATACATAGTCCCTCATTTTCAGAGGCTCAAAAAGAATTGGACAAGTGAAGGAAAATCGGTTTCATGGCCAGGTGTGGACTGTTCCCTTCTTATTTCATGACAAATTAAGCAGATAAAAGGTCTGGAGTTGATTCCATGTGTTGAATTCGCATTTGGTAGCTTTTCAAGGGAACTCTCAATATGTGGTACCAAAGAGGTGTCGATGCACATCAAGGAGGCCATCATTCACCTGAAAAAACAAATCTATCAGATAGCAGAGACTTTAGGTTTGGCTAAATCAACAATTTGCTACACTATTAAAAATAAGGAATGCACTGGCAAGCTCAGCAACACTAGAAGGCCTAGTAGAGAACTAAAGTGGATGATCGCAGAATTTTTTCCTTGGTGATAAAAAAACCCCTTAACAGACTTTGCCAAAAACCCTCTTAAAAAGCCTGCCCAGTTCTGGAACAAGATTCTTCGGACAGATGAAAATAAAATTAATTGGGAACCAGACTATCTGCTCACTCAGCCAAATGCCACAATTGATAGGACAGTGTTTCACAGTGCAGATGGATAATGACCCAAAACATAATGTGAAAGAAACCCAGGAGCTTCTCACGGCAAAGAAATTGAATATTCCTCAACGGACAAGCCAGGTACCTGATCTCAACCCAGTTGAAATGCATTTCACTTACAGAGCACAAAATTGAAGGCAGGAAGACCCTGCATTAAGAGCAACTGAAGGCAGCTGCAGTAAAGGCTTGGCAAAGCATCTCAAGGGAGGAAACTCAGCATTTGGCGAGGTCCATGGGTTCTACACTTCAGGCAGTAATGGACTGCAAAGGATTTTCATCCGAGTATTAAAATAACCTTGATATTTATGTTGGTCTTTCCAATTACTTTTGAGCCTCTGGAAAAGAGGGACTATGTTTAAAAATTGCTGTAATTCCTAAACGGCCAATGCAGTACTTTAGTAAAACTCTTGAATTAAAGCTGAAAGTCTACACTTTGATCACATTTTGATGGCTTTTGTTTCAAATCCATTGTGGTTGTGTACAGAGGCAAAACTATGAAAATTGTGTCACTGTCCAAATACTTATGGACCTAACTGTATAATACGAGTACTAGGATATGATAATAGACTTCATGTATGTTTTTGGTCGTTGTTATATTGTGATAGTTTAAATAATGCTTTTTCCAGGTCTTCAGGGCTGAAAAGTGAAAAAATTTTCTGACTTACTCTCATTTATCGACCATAAAATAAAATCACTCTACACTGTAAAGATCTTTGCATCATTTTCAGGTAAACATTAGGCTACTACTGCCAACCGGCACTACAATAAGGACAACAACGTACAGCAGCAAAAACATGACACTCTTGTTCATTATTTGAAGTTTAATAGGGTTGGTAGTAAATTAATCAAAGACCCATTCACAGTGAACGAGTAAAAAGGTTTTCAGTGTCTGTCCCAGTACCCGCAGTTGCAGTCGTCAGAACTTAGAGCACTCCCTTGATTTAGCATTGTACTCCTATAACACTGTTGGACTCACAACGGACAGTAAAAAAAAAAAAGATCAAATCAACACATCAGGACCAGAGATGATATATTTTGAATTCCACACATTCTTCTTCTAAGTTTAAATTTGTTGCCTACATTACCCGAAATGTAACTCAACGACTAACAGTTCAGTTAGAGATTGGGGTGTCTTATGATAGTAGCAGCTAATGTAGACTGGAGCCTGTAGCCTGCAGCAGGGATGAGTAGCCAGCTGCAGAGGTCTGGTAAACTCACTTCTGTCCAACTCCACACACCCAGATTTTTTTACTTTTCAGAATTGTAGTCTTCAGTCCCACTTGAAACTGACTCCAGTGACATCACTTGTTGACATTTATCAGACTTCACACAGCTCCCTCTGGAGACACACAAAGCTTTATACAACTTTTTGGCTGGACCACAACAGCGGGGCAAGCACTATAAACATCAATGTCCATGACTGACTGACTGAGCGAGCGTGTGATAAAGTTACACCACTGGTCAGCTGAATGCTGCATGACTGAATGCTAAATTTCACCATTGGTCGTTGTTTCAAATTGAATTGCCGCAAACCGTTTCTACTGCAACATTGGGGTTGTTTACATGCAGTGTTGCAGACTTAGCGCCTCTGTCGCTAGATTTACTGCCTTTTCACACCCCCTTAGCGAGTTTACTTCACAAAACCACACAAAACTTAGCAACTTTCCGTAGAAGAGAGTCGCCATTATTGCCCAGCCGGCGAGGATGGGGTTTCCCTCCGCAGGCACACCTGCGTCTTATTCAACTGACCGCACAGCAGCTGAGGTAGATGTGAAGGAGCTTCTAACTTTCTCTCTGAGTAAGCATTTTACAAGTAAATATTGCCGAAATCACAGCACAATTGTTGTCTTTAACTAATGTGTGTGGTGATTTTCAATCACTATTTGATACTTGTTCCATTGTCTGGCAACAGAAACAGAAAAACATGTTAATGAGAGAAGCTTTATTGGGAATTTGGCTCTGTTAAATGGCTGTACTAAGTTACTGTACATATGAGCACAGAGAGTAGGAGAGAAGAAGTCACATAAAGGGCGGTCCAGCCAGATACTAGGTTTTAACCTAGTCTTGTTCCACATATGCACTAGTACTCCTCAGCACCTGGAAACACATGCTGATGTGTAAAATTGGTGGAGTTCCCCCTTACGATAGAGCAGCCTATCACGTGTACTGCCATGCAGGTTAACGTAATGGGATTTGTTGTTTTTGTATCTTAAATTAATTGTTGTTTAACTTTGTTAAAATGTATTAATATTCATATTCAAAGCATTAAAGTTCTAAGATCTATTGATGTCGACAATAATCAACCATCTTGTAGATAATGAGGATGGTAAACTCCAGAAACATTTTTTCACAATGGCTGATGAAAGATTTAAAGTGCGTTATGACCCACCTTTTTTTAATGCACATTTTCAATTTGCAAATAAAAAAAACAGTGGAAATGCCACAAATGTGAAAAAATGTCAAATGTGCAAAAAAAGTTTTAATGCTTGGCTGAGGTGGAAAAGTTGGTGTATTGATGAAAACAAAATATGACGATGAACAAGTGGAACACATGATTAATAGGAGAGGGAAAAAAAACTAAGAACAAACAAAGCTCTTAAAAAAATTTTTTTTTGGAAAATATTCTCTAATCTGAGATACTGGATTATTCTACGTTTTAGATCCTCAAACAGTTAACTAAATTGCACCATCTGAGAAGTTTGAAGTGGAAATGTCTTTTTGGTGGAACTGCTCAACTGAAACCTTTGACAAGGAGCCCTAAATAGACACTGCTTTTTCTAAGGGGAACGAGCCAAAAAAGTTGGATAACCACTGGTTTAATGTGCAACATGCAGTGTATTTTACAAGCTCATGTTTTTTGATGTAAAATCTTGATCCCAAAAGTAACTAAGTAACATCACCACCACTTCTAATACCACTTCAAGCGGTTTTTAAGAGCTAAGTGTATCACAATTCACCCCAGTCCAGTTGTTGGCAGTAATAGTCTATAAGCTAGTTTTAGGACCAACAATAATCAACAGACATGAAGAACTTTAAGTTTGTGACATGTTATATTTAGCATGAATACGGGATGTGTAAACACTATGCAGTTATTGTAGAACCTCTGGACATGGTCATCACTTCTAGTACTTACAATATTGAAAATCTATCCTTCTGGATAAGACTGATAACAATATTGTATATCTGACATGAACAACAACAACAAAGCATAATTTATCAATAATTTTGAGAAATAAATTCCTAAAAAAAGTGTATCTGACACTTGCTATCATGTTGTTACATGATGTATCTCTCTTATGTACAGCAGGCCTATGTTCGTCTAGCTAACTCAGTTTAATAGGCTATCTGACAAGTCAGAGTAGGGAAACCTACATATATGATGGCTGAATTCCAATTACATAAATCAGTTTCAGGATCCTGATCTTGTTCATATTGAGTCACTATCATGGTTTATTTGGACACTTGAACAGAACAGAGCCAGTGTTAATGTTAATAGTAACCCCTGTGCTTTTCCTGCAGTGACAAGTTAAAATGTCAGTTATTTGTTATTTATGTGGAGTTAAAATAAAACAAAGCTTGACTCAGCCTTGGTGTTTGCACGATGGCCTCATTAATGAATTGTGTCCCAGAGAGCCTGGATAATCCTCTGCACTCTTGCAGTCTTAAAAGGCACCTGGGAACTGTTCACAGGTACGGGACTACCTGCAAATACCACAAGTGTGTGTATTGGGATGCCTTTTAACATTTGCAGGAAAACACTCCTCTTTAAATGCAGAGTTCACCTGTTTGTTGTGATGCTGTATTTAAATACTCTTTAATTAAATTGTTTATTTATAAATGTATCACTTATATCTGTCTATTCCACACTAAATAGAGTAACACGGTAAAATCTTTTAGAGGGGGTGGCTTTTAGTTGCCTTTCCCCAATTGTATGAATACCACACCACCACTGTATATCAGAGATGTGCTGACAACTCTACTACAGCAGAAAAATGACTACTGAGTCAACTATATGGTCCACTTTCTGCTGTAGTTCTAATGTCAGTGTACTGGACTGCTATGTATTGTAAGGGCCTTCTAATACTATGCAGCAGCCATGGATTTAATAAGGTGGATAAATATTAAAAACACCTTTAAATGTAAGGCAGTCCAGTGACACCTTAAAACACAAATTATATCATCAAAACCTACCATAGAATCGAATCAATCAGTGTATAATGGTTTGTGTGTAGCAGTTTATTGCAAGCAGGGCTGCAACTAATCATTATTTTCATTAAAGATTAATCTTCTGACTATTTTCTCACTCAATTCTTTGGTCTATAAAACATTACAAAACTGTTAAAGATCCCATGTACAATATCCTAGAGCACAAGTTGATGTCATAAAATGTCCTGTTTTGTTCAACCAACAATTCAAAACACTAAAAAAAAATAAATTGAATTTATCTATATGTATCTATCTATCTATATATATAAAAGCAAACTAACATTTGAGAACATGAAAACAAAATTATTGCAGTTTAATTTTATTTCCATAACGTATCAGTTAATTGACTAATCCTTGCAGCAGGAACCGCAAGGTTACCATTTTGCATCGGCTTGTATCAACAAGTCACATTTTTTCTTCTTACCCATTGTACCTACGATATGAAGTCCTGTTTTTATTTTTGTTATCTTCCAAAAACCAAAGTCATTCCCCATACATCATTACATCAACATTACTGAGTTGTTCAGTCAAAAATGTTCGCATTTTTACATTTGGAACAATGACGTGTATTATGTAATGTTACAAAAAATGGACTGTGTTCCCACCAAATAGCCACTGGTTTGCATTAAATAATAAAGAAATATAGCTACTCGGAGGCTAGGGAAAACACTTAACATATCTAAAACACTTAGGTTTCCTTTGGACATGGACAGGGGCAATATTAGGCTGTATTTCATTTTTAGCAAAACAAACAAAACATTCAAAAACTGTGGCGGGTGCTTTATTAATGTAATGAGCGGCAGGTGGGGCTCAACGAAGCCTGGTGCTGGGAAAAAGAACGAAAAAATAACGGCAACGTAATGTCTGACAAAAACACGACAAAGTGACCTTGTACAGCACAAGCCATCACTAGGAATTTTCCCCCAATGTAGCCAACTATGCACGTGTGCTTACAGACAGCTCGTGAAGCGCGATACAAACTATCTAGTTAAGTGTAGTCAAAGCTGGGTGCCCTCGCGCCGTCACAGCTGCCGGTGCTTAAATGGCTCAGAAAAAGTTTTTATTGTCATTTACCAGGCCAATTCCCCTTTACTTATAAACAACCAAGTTTAAAAGAGGAACACAGTCAAACATTAAAAGTTACCTGGCACTGGTTATTCTCCATCATCCACGTACCCCTCACTGAAGTCTGCGGTTCGGGGCCGTGCTCAATGTGGGCGGAGTCAAGCGTTTGATTTACATTGAACAACTTGATTTGATCTTCCAAAGGCACCATCTGTTGGCGGAATCCGTGAAGCACATTCACAAACATCCATACTGCATGAAGTACTAAATTATGAACACTTCAGCCCAGAAATCATATTACGCCACTACATTTGGAATATAAACATTACCTGCATATAAAGAAATAACGATGCAATTGGAAATTGTTGTGTTAGATGAATTAAATGAAATTATACAAAAGAATATCTATGATCAGTATCCTGATCATCGATAACTCCAAGATTCCTTACGGTGGTGCTGGAGGCCAGGGCAATGCCATCTAGAGTAACTATATCATTAGATAATGTGTTTCTGAGGTTTATGGGGCCAACTACAATAACTTCCCTTTTGTATGAGTTTAATAGCAGAAAAATGCAGGTTATCCAGATCGTTATGTCCTTAAGGCATGCTTGAAGTTTAGCTTGCTAATTGGTTTCATCTGGCTTCATTGATAAGTATAATTGAGTATCATCTGCATGTCAATAAACATTTATGTACAGTTTCCTAATACCAATTCCTAACGGAAGGACATATAAAGTTAATAGAATTGTTCCCAGCACACAACCTTGTAAAACTTTGTGTCTAACGTTTGCCTACATGCAGGAGTAACCGTTAAAATGTACAAACTGAAATCGATCTGATACAGTATAATGTTACTTATGTTCCTCATGTGGATGGACACAGACTATACTGGACTGAGATGAGACGAGACTGAGATGCGGCCAGAAATCGGACTTCAAGGATTCTTCTGTTTTATTCAAATGAATACGGCTACAAAATGTGAAATAATCACATCAGTTAATCACCAACAGCCATAGCCGATAAAAATGAAGTTGCTCATACCACTAAAAGTCCTCCAAGGTCAAGGGACAAGATCTGAGCAATGTTTCTGTGAACACAATGTATGTGAAAGTAAAGAAAAAATACAATTCAGCAGCTTTTTATAATTGAACATGCATAACAGCTTTAAACACATGTGGAACTGAATTAACCCAAATGCTCAAACTCCAAATTAAATTTTTTGGGGCTGGGCTCATAATAGGTTCAAGGAGAACTGCCCCAATGATAAATGTTATCCATGTTTTTGTTTCCCATGGTTGGGAAATTATGTATCATACATGTATGTAAATACATACATATTTTACATATTACATATTTTGGTTTGAATAAAACATAGCCATAGATTAAAGAATGGACATGTGGTCTAAAACTGAACTACCACCAGCCAGATGATGCCTTAAAAACCTGAATCTCCAGCCACTGCCATGGAGGCGATGTAGAAAGAAAATCTCCCCAGCTTGTGGCCTCATTATCTGGGAAAGGAGGAGTGAGCAATTCTGCAGAATGACTGTTGATATTTGAACCCAACAGCAAAACAAATGTCCTGCTCTCTTCAATGCGTCTTCAGAAGCTCCAACCCTCAAATTCATGGACGTATTTTACCAAGGCAAAAACATTTACAACGGGGCTAGCTGACCAAAAGAGGAATATGGTGGAATCCAGAGCATTTTATACGGTGTGGAAGTGGATACTCTTTCTAATAGCTGAAGCAAAACAAACCTTATAATATATAACGTCATCAAACAAACGGCATTCACACAAACACAACATCCGAAACACAATAGAGTAAAAACTAATGAGAGATAGAGTGACAGAGGAGAGGACTATAGTTTTGTAGCAAGGCTAAAAAGGAAAGTAACATTACCTGGCATACCATTTCGAATTATGCAGCAATCCAAATAATCCCACTGTACTAGCAAACTTGTGTTTTTAGTTCTTCGTGACTATAAAACCCTTAGCATGTTGTACTGACAAATACCATGATATAGAGCAAAGAACGAGACAGCTAGTCTAACTAACGTTAGCTAGCTTGTGGGTTAGCAAACTGTACAGTTGCTGCAGTGTAGCTAACATGCGGAGAAGATAAGAACGTTTACCATAGCCAGCACACCTGCTCCAGTCACTGATACTCACAACTCTCCTGCTACTAGAGCAAATGTCACACCAACACCATAATCTTGGCAAAGTAGAAAATAAGCTGAATGTCCCAGGGAAAGTAATTCAACATTACCAGATACTCAATGCAACAGAGGTACCTGCTTGCAAACTAACCAGATGGGATTAGCGATCACAAACATTAGCAAAGAGGACAAAACAATACTGACATATTGGCTTTGTGAAACAGCAAAACTAATGTTTTACACACCAGTGAAATAGAAACAAACCAACCTCTGAATCTGTCTTCATGCCTTTTATCTCTCGGAGGTCAGTCACCGTTGGAAAGCCTCATTGATTTTAACACGGCTCTTTGCCTTTGCCTGATCATAGCATTTCAGTTTTTGTTCTTCTGAACTTCTTATCTTGGGCTGTTTCTCAGCCATCTGTCCTACTTGACAGTGTGATTATTGTAGTAAAATCCCAAGAAATATACTCTGTGTGGCAAGGTATATTGAGAATATAGTCTGTGTGTTACAGTATAGACCAGAATTATTGTACATTGATTTTAACCTTTATCATTGATTGTAATGATGATCAGACTCAACCATTGGGCTTGCAATCAGTAACAGAAGCATTGTGATTAATCTGAGTTAATAAAATGATTGTTATAATATAAAGTGTGGAAATATTGAAGTTTCTAAAAAATATTGCTTAAGACACCTTGGAAATAATGGTGTAAGGAGATGCCCAGATTTACCAAGGCAGGCGAGTTGGGGATATTCCACAGAGATTGACAACATTTTTTCCAGGTAGATATGGAGGATGTGACCAAATATGGAAATTATGACACCTTTATTTCTTGACGAGGTGAAGTTCATTTTTTAGAAAAGTAGGTGGACAGCCCACCAGCAAGGAGGAGCGAACTTGAGGTATAAAAGATAATGTTTAACAATGCTTTCCTCAGATGGTTTCTGGAGCTAACTCGGGTTTATCTCTTGTGAAAGAATAAGCTCTATTGCATTGAACTCTGATCATCTCCAGTGAGTTATTGTGAACTTTTTGAGACTCCAGTAACTCATCACCTTCACTGAAGTTAAGTGTGGAAGAAATCTGGGCATCTTTTTCTCCAAAATTATGTTGCAGAGTTCACCACGTTAGCATGTACCAGATTTACCATCCCTTACTCCTACTGCCCCCTTTCCCCCAACTCCCCTCTTTTTCTTTCCCTTGTCCTGTGCAAAACCACAAATGCCTCCTGTTGCCGATTGTCTGGAAAAGTCTTGTCTGGCTCAGACCAAACCACTTTATTTGTTTCCCATTTAAAGACCCAGTGTAACAACATTTTTTTCAGCGGACACACAGAATGGACAGCTAGTGGACCATGAGGAGATATTCGCTGAATTTGAAAAAAAGGCCTGCACCTATATAGACTTTAACTTTAAATTTGTTCAAATACGAACAGACACATTTTGACATATAACTTTAAAATGTATAACTTTAAAGTTATAGGATTTATACTGAAAAACTACAGGTAGTAAACAATGAAACATAGCTATGATCCCCTATAATCCTAGCAAAGAATAATATCTGCAATGTCCAACTTCGTTTTACAATAAACAAACAATAACAAAGGCAAAACTAAATTTATCTACATGTATTGTCAAATGTCACAATAAGAAAATTAAGGATCATAAAAGAAATTACCGGCAGGTGATCCATGGGGTTCAGTGATGCTGGTGTCAATCGAGTAGCAGTGACATGGCTGTTTGCAGAAAACACATTGTCTACTTTCTATAACAGACGTAGTTTGATAATCTATTATTGTGCCTCACTGAAGCATGACCTTTGATGTGGGTGTTGACCATATATCGTGCAGCCTTATATGTGCAGAAGGGGCAGTGATGAAGTTGATTGATGGTGCATTTCACAGCATCAGTTGACTGATTTCACACACACATTCGCAAGTGAGCTAGCTAATTAGCAGTAGCACCTTTTGCACGCAAGCTTTTTAATTACTTATATTGAGAGACTCTTATTTGGACAATTTTGGCTACTTGAGCTGTAAGCCTAGGTCTACATATACATTTATGTAATTGATTTGATCGTTGATTTTCTGTGTTTCTTCAATGTGTGCCTTGTTGTGTTTGGCTGGCTCTGAATGTATATCATTGATGCAGACAGCCATTACCTAGGTTAGCCTATAGATACAATAATGAAATTAAATGCCTACTGCGTATTTTATGCCTTTCTAATCACCATGCCTTTTATGTCTATGCTTATTTTCTTTGATGTATAGATACAGTACAGTAGTGTGTTATTGGAGGGAGAGAGTCCCAAAATGGAAAAATGCAAGTCAAGTCTAGTCAATTTTATTTATATAACACCAAATCATAACAGAAGTTATCTCAGGGCATTTTTCATATAGAGCAGGTCTAGATCATAATCTTTATAATATTATTTACAGAAAACATAACATTCCTCCATGAGCAAGCACTTGGCAACAGTGGCAAGGAAAAATTCAATTTTAACAGGTGGAAACCTTGAACAGAACCTTGCTCATGGCGGGCGACCGTCTGCCTCGATTGGTTGGGTTTAGAGATAAAGAGAGAGGGGGGAGAGAGATAGAGAGAGAGAGTGAGAGAGAGACAGAGATTTGAATTTACAAATTCCTTTATTATGCACTACCAAATATAGTATACAGACAAAGAATGTCAGCTACATAGGTATCTTACATAGAAGTGAAAAAAGAGTTGTAGAGATGGTGCAGGTCTGTCAGATCTGCCTCCTCCAGCCCCAGCAGAAACAGTTGCTTACTGTAGCTCAGATGACCAGATGTCTACAGGATGAGCTTGGCTGTTTCTAGCCACCGCAAACCATAGTTATACAGCGGTCTATGTGTGATCTTCAGTCTAAAAGCCATTACCTGAGAGGGGTTCATGAGACCCTGTCCTCCTTCTACCACTGGCAAGTATAAGACAAAGGCCCGGATCAAGTGTTGCCCTTACCAGCAAGAGTTGCCGGACATCTTCAATCACCTCTTGGTGGAGGTAGGACAATAAATCTATGCCACAGCGCTGAGGCAACAAAGTTATTGCCAACCAAAACTCGACCCCTATACAGCAGCTGGGATCACAACCATTTCCATTTAAAGAACTTAACACACACTTTCTCCATCACACCCTCCCAATTCCGCCTCTGATACTCCTCTCTCCCAAAAACACCCCCAACACCTTCATCCCTCTTCTCTCCCACTGCAGACCTGCGGGCCGACTGGGTGCTGTCCTCTGTAAGGCCTCACTCTTCACAATGTATCTTTGCTGATGAAGCCTTCTGATACAACTCCAGGCTGTCCTGTAGATCCTCCGTGTCCCCCTGATCCCTGTCAACACATTTTATCAGGCATAAGTGGAAACTATCAAAGGTAGGTTATGTTTTGTGTCCCTGACAGTGAAAGTCCACTGAGCTGGCTTCTCAGTCTGCACAGCAGAGGTTCAAGAACCAGACTGCAAAGCTGCCACGAATAAGACAACCCTTCCTTATCCTCCTCTGCACAGGGATTAGCCGGCTCAGCCCTGCCCCAACCTTCACCAAACACTCAGTACCACTGTATAAGAAGCCCACATATAATACAAATTGATCACCAACACCAAAAGCTGTAAATACTCAAGTACTTTTTCCTGATTTAAACAGAGAATACCAATGTCAAATTCATACAGGTCAAGTACATCTCGGAACAGAAAGAGGTTGTCCATTATTGTTTTGCCCTGTACACAGTATGTTTGGTCCAGATAGAAAGCACTATATTGTCTGTGCATAAAAGGGCCCTTGGCCTCCGGTCTTTCAGTAAGGTTAAACCTCCTTTTTTGGAAGCAGGGAGAGAGCTGCCCTCCTACAGGAGACAGGCATCATCCCTGCATGAAAGTGCTCCATGAGTACCTCATGCAGGTCAGGTCCAACAAAACACCAGAAATGCTTATAAAAGTCAGTTGTGAGCCCATCAATCCCTGGAGCCCATCCTGAAGGCATCTGACCAACAGCTGCAGTCAGCTCCTCCAAGCCGAGTTCTCTGATGGCTGTGACATCAGTATGTGTGAGTGTTTGTGTGAATGCATACTCGAATAGGTGAGCATGGCATGTAGTGTAAAGCGCTTTGGGTGGTCAATAACACTAGAAAAGCGCTATATAAGTGCAGGCCATTAACCATTTACCATGCTACTGGGTTAATAGGGCACTATGAGTTCTTTAAGATATGATGATGCCTGACTTTTAAGGACTTGCAGGTGAGGAGGATTTTAAATTCTATTTATGCAATGTTACACAGGGGAAAGAAGGCAGTCCTTCAACATTGTTTTAAGTTAAAGTTAAAGTTTGAGTTAAAGGACATATCCTGATCGTAGATAACTCTTTAGATAACTCTGAGACTCCTTATGGTGGTGCTGGAGAGTAGCTATATCATTAGATAATCTGTTTCTGATGGATTTGGGGCCAAGTACAGTAACTTCACTTGACAATTCACAGAAAATTTCTAGGTTATCCAGATCATTATGTCCTTAAGGCTTGAAGGCCTGAAGTTTAATTGACTGATTGGTTTCATCTGGCTTCACTGATATGTATAATTGAGTATCATCTGCATGACAATAAATGTTTATGGAGTCTTTCCTAGTAATATTGTATAAAAGAGGCATATATATAAGGTGAATAGAATTGGTCCAAGCACAGAAGCTTGTGAAACTCCATGTCTAACTTTTGAGTACATGGAGGATTCATCGTTAACTTGTACAAACTGAAATCGATCTGATACAGTCCTGGTTGAAATTATTGGCACCCCTTAATTCTAAGTACAGAATTTAGACTAGCTTTAGAAATAAATGCAAATTAAACAATTTTGTATAACTAAAATATTTTAATAAAATATCTAAGGTTACTGAACTAAAGAAAATAAAAAATACAAAAATTTGCATAATAATGAAATAACACAAACACAGAATGTACCCAAGATGCAGTTATTGGCACTAATATGTGTTTGGCTGGCTGCTGACCAGTGGAGGCTGGTGGAGGGTGTCTGGATACCCAAGGAGGAGGACTCAACCAAGCTGGAGTAGGTCAGTTCCATCTCATTGCTCAGTGTGGAGGGAAAGATCATCTTCAGTTTCCTATCCAGAAGGATGCCAATATTCCTCCTAAAGAATGCCTATATTTACATCTCGGTCAGGAAAGTGGCATACCTGGAGTTACAGGCTGCATTGAAATATCAGAGTTGTCATCCAGCTGATCAGGTAGGCCTGTGAAGGAAAGGGAGACCTGGTGGTGCTTTGTCCTGACCTCGCTAATGCATACGGGTCAGTACCTCACAAGCTAGTGGAGACTACCATGGAGCGACACCACGTTTCAAGGACCTCATCCTGAACTAATACGGGAACTTCAGGCTCAGAGTAACTTCTGGGGACACAATATCAGACTGGCATCGGCTTGAAAAAGGGATCATAATTGGGTATACAGTCTTAATTACTCTCTTTGCCTTTGCCATTAACATGGTGGTCAAGGCAGCTGCAGTGCTGTGTAGAGGCCCCCTGTCTAAGTCTGGCTTTCAGCAGCCCCCCCATCAGAGCCTACATGGACGACCTAACTGTCACCAAACACATCAGTGCCATGGTGTCTCCTCCAGGGCCTGGAAAAGCTCATCTCGTGGGCAAGGATGATTTTCAAACCAATCAAGTCCAGGGCCATGGTGTTGAAGAAAGGGAAAGGGGTGGACAAGTTTTGCTTCTTTTAGATAGCATTGCAGTCCCATCCATCATCGAGAGACCAGTCAAGAGCCTAGGCAAGGTCTTTGACTATAGCCTCAGGTATGCAACTGCAATCCAAGCAAGTTCCATCAAGGAGTCTGTCTTGCCCGGCAGGTTCAAGGCTTGTATCTACCAACATGGTATCCTGCTCGAGTCCTCTGGCCTCTGCTGGTGCATGAGGTAACACTGTTAACAGTCAAGACACTGGAGAGGAAGACCAACAGCTAACTCCGCAGATGGCTGGGTCTGCCACGTAGCTTGAGCAGTGCAGCACTGTACGAGAGGACCAATAAACTCCAGCTCTCGATCAGTAGCATCAACAAAGAGTTCAGGGTTTCCCGCACAAGAGAGTCTTTGCTTTATCAGGATTCCAGGGACTCCAGAGTGTCTTCAGCAGGCATTGTCGTGCGAACAGGCAGGAAGTTGGGAGCCTAGGAAAGGCCTGAAGATTGCTAAATCTTGGCTGAGACACAGGGCTGTGGTGGGTAACAGGATGGGCAGGGCCGGGAGCTGTCCCACAACCTCGCTATGACAAGTCCAATGGCAAGGACAGATGCCGTCTGGTCCTGGAGGAGGTGGGGGCAGGAATTGAGGAGGAACGGACCAGCAGGATGGTGGGCATGTGGCAGTAGGGAGCATGGACTAGGTGGAAGGATGCGCTGGAGCAGAAGATAACCTGGTCTGATATCTGGGAGGCGGAACCCCAGCTAACCAAGTTCATGGTCCAAGCTGTGTATGATGTCCTACACAGCCCAACAAATCTCCACATCTGGGGCAAGAGTGATACTCCAGCATGTCCTCGGTGCCCCAGGAAAGGTTCCCTGAAGCACATCCTCAGAAGCTGCCCGACAGCCCTGGGTGAGGGCCACTACCGCTGCTGACATGACCAGGTGCTGAAGCTGGTTGTAGAGGCCATCTTCAAGGCCGTGGCTAACATCAAGCACGTACACAGTCAGAGGAACATTGCCCAGTAGAGCAGCCGGTCTGCTCACCTCTACATTGGACTGGCAGCTGCGAGTGGACTTGATGAGGCAGCTCAAGTTCCCAGACCACATTATAACAACTTCTTTGAGGCCAGATGTGGTGCTAACATCAGCCTCTACAAAGCAGGTGCTCACTATAGAGCTGACAGTTCTCTGGGGGACCGCATAGAGGAAGCAAATAAGGGGAAGCAGTCCAACTACCAGGAGATGATTGAGCAGTCCTGGTTGAGAATTTGGAAGGCTCGCTGTGAGCCTGTTGAAGTGGGATATAGAGGCTTTGCTGGCCTTCTTCATCCTACTTGGCATCACTGGGGCTTCAAAGAGTTAGGCCATCAAGTCCACCATGGAAGCTGCAGAGAGGGCCTCCAGATGGCTTTGAATCAGGAGGAGTGATCCGTGGGCCAGTGCTGCTGGGACACAGCCCTCACTAAGTCGCCTGAGCGAGGGTGTATTATGTTGAAAGACCCGAAACACCCCATGACCTCAGGAAACATCACTGATAATGTGTTCCAGAGCATCCTAGGATGTATCTTTCAGCCGGTTGCAGAACTTTTGCCAGCAATGACTCTGAACGTTTCTTGTAGCCATCTATAAGCTTCTTGCACCTTTCTGCTGGTAGTGTCTGCCACTTCTCCATTGCTTTGCAAGAGTCCTTTCAGCAATGGATGATTTCAGCTCTCTCCAAAGGATTTCAATGGGATTTAGATCAGAACTCATTGCTGGCCAGTTTAAAACAGTCAATCTTTTCCTCTTTAAACCATTGTTCTGTTCTGCTGTGCTGCTGGATGTGTGCTTTGATTCGAGCTGTTGAAACAGGCATTGGCGATTGACTTGTAGCCTTTGGAATTGTTACGTTTTTTGATAATAGCATTTCTGATGCTCTCAGACAGCTGTCTTGTCTTTGCCGTTGTGAAAAACAATCAGCCCCTTTTTATACAGTGAAACCATCATTCGTTGGTTAATTCAGGTCATGTGAACATTGGTCATGTGAACACCTTCGTTTGATGCAATTAGAAGGTAATTTGTAACTTTCACCAGTTCTGTCTCTGTGCAATGGCGCACTCTAAATCATGACTGAAAATCCTCAAATAAACTATCATCATGTAAAAAGTCACACAAGTGGTCGGCGACTACTCTTCTCAAGGATTTTGGAGAGAATGAGACTGAATCTTGATCAAGAGTAAGCTTTTTAGTAGGAGGTTTAATTACAGCCTGTTAATAAAGACAGATTGATTTTATCAAGTGGAGAGACTGATTTTTTCAAGTGGAGAAGTGGGTAAAAGGGTAAAAATTCCTTAAGCAGCCTAGTTGGAATGGGTCTAAGAGAAAGGTTGATGGTTTAGATAAAGAAATTGTTGAAGTTAGATGCTGAAGGTGGATGGGAGAAAAACAATCTAAATGTATATCAGGTTTTTACAGCTGTTTCTAAGGTGCTCATATTTGAAGATAAATTGGTGGCGGTGAATTTTGTCTCTAATAGTTAGAATTTTGCCATTAAAGAAGCCCGTATAGTCATTACTACTGAGAACAATATGCGATAGGCCACTGTTTTAACCATACCCTCGAACAAGGTTAAAACAGTGAGTGAGTTTATTTATACTCCGAGAGAAGCCAATTGAGTCTAATAATGAGATAAACACAGTTCTAAGGCTATCATTTTTCACGTCCACATCAATAATAAAATCACCCACAATAGTTACTTTGCCTGTACTAAGGACTAAACTTGATTAAAACTCTGAGAATTCAGATAAAAATTCAGTCAGGAGTACGGTACACATAGGATTGGCTGTAATGTTTTCCAGGTTGGGTATTTGAGACTAAGAACAAGGTTTTCAAATGAATTATGATTGAGTTTGGGTTTAGGGTTGATTAATAGGCTTGAGTCGAAAATGGCTACAATTCCACGTCTTTGGCTGGTGCCTCGAGGAATGTGAGTATTAATATGACTGGGGGAAGTGAATTAATTCACAGCCAGGTTTCAGTAAGACAAAATAAATCAATATTATAATCTGATATTCTGATCATCTGACCATTTGCTAATTCAGCTTTAGATGGGAGTGATCTAATGTTTAAGAGTCCATTTTTAATTCTCCTATTTTGTTGTATTGCTGGTGGTCTTAATTTTTATTAGGTTTTTATGTAAAACTTCTCCTCTGTTTCCTTTTGATCTAAATAATTTAGCTGGTCGAGGGGTAGACACGGTCTCTGTGGGGTTTTTGGTCGGCTAACTGTTCTAATGGAAGCACATAGAAGCGTGTAGGACTGCAACTCTGCCTCTTGGTTTCAACTCTGGGTTGTCATGCTTCTGGTCTACAAATAAACTCCATCCAATTTGTAGATGTGAGAGCTGCTCCATCCAAAGTGGGATGTATGCCGTCTCTCCTAATCAGACCAGGTCTTTGCCAGAAAGTTTGCTAGTTATCTACAAAGCCCATATCGTTTGTTGGACACTGCCACAACAGCCAGCGGTCACTGGTCAGATATGGCATTGTGTTTGCACATGTACACACTGACTCTACATGAATTTTAGTGATCTCCAATTGCTGTATTCAGGTGTTGTTACTGCATGGGAAAACAATCTTGCTACATTTCCATTTATCCTTGACCAGCAGATTTAAACAGGATTCAATGTTGCCTGCTCTGGCCTCAGTTTACAGGATAAAACCTCAGCATAATGTCAGACCTAAATGTCATGTTTACTCTGTCCATTCCCCTTTGACAATCAGAAGATTTTCATGTCTTTTAATTCCATCTTGTTGTGTATATTATGTTGTGTAGTTTATCATGTACAGAGGTATTTATCTCTTTAGTGTGAAGATTAAATATATAACAATGTAATAAATAAATTCACGATAACATCTAGAGATCATAGGGGTTTCTCAATGATCTAAAATCATAATTCCTCTAAGAAAAGGAGTAATTAAATCTGAAAAGTTCACCCTGAAAACTCTTATGAGTTATGATCCAGTTAACTGTCAATAAACCTGTACTTTTGCAGGTTTGGGTGTAAGGACAGGTTGCTCTGACAACAGCTGCAGATAAATTTTAAGACAGCTTTGAAGAACTGACATGGCCAGATGTTTTAAATCCTGAACATTCAAATCAAGCTAATTCAGTAATCCATGAACAAAGAACAGGACCCTGTTCTTCGAATGTGGCTCACTAATTCAGGCTAAAATTCTATAATCAGGCTAAATTAATTCTGTTGACTCTCATCCAGCTGATTTGGTTCTTTGAATGCAGTTTGAGGATACTTTTCTCTGCTCCTTATTACGGCCCATAGTTGTATTTTATTGTTAACTGACATCTTGTGGACGTGTAAGACAGCATCAGCAAATGCCCAAAAACAATTTTTACATTCAAGCAATAAAGCCCTCTTGTGGCTGTAGTACTCCTGATGGGAGCAACGGAGGAAATCAAGTGACGTTATATAACGATAAAGTCCACACAAGGGGAAGGTCAGTGTGGATGGATGGGTTGGAAAAACATTAAAGTTAAACATGAGAGACCACTGTTTGTTTCCTGTTTCAAATTGATAGTCAGCATTGTTGCTTATGATAACCATGATGACAAAGGTCTTCTAACCTTGCAAAGTACTTATCCCTCAACCTAACCAGGTTGTTTTTGTTCCTAAACCTAACCAAAACCAAAACCTTTCCTATAGCATTGTCACATCATGAAAGGGTTAGTCATTTATTTTTCAAAAATTAATTGTAACAGTATCTATGGCATATCTCCTGCTGCCTTAGGGAGGAAAAGCACCTATGGGTCGTATCACAGGAAAGGGACACACCACCTGTATGGCCATTTAGGTAGTCGGACTTGAAGGTTTATTTGTTAATCCTGGATGAAGTTATCTTGAATAACAGTGTGCTCTTATTTTGACATAAAGGCTAAATGAGTAGAGCGTTGGAACCATGATCAGCATTCATATGACTGGCCTACTGCTTGTTTATGTGATTACAGTTATGTGAGCTAAGTGTGTTGGAAACCTTCCCAGCATGCACTGGGGCAATCATTTAATAGACATAAGCATTTTATGCATGTTTCTGCATTGTTATGGGTGTTATTTTGTTCCACATTGTGCTCCATAGTGTTTTCACCGTTTCCACACTTTCATCAGTGTTAAATATTAGTGTACAGATTTCAAATTGTTAACAACACACACACACACACACACACACACACACACACACACACACACACACACACACACACACACACACACACACACACACACACACACACACTCTCACATGTTGTACCTGCAGCACATTTCTAAGGTAAATATGCAGTTTTTGGTAGGATTTACCAGTGCACCAGTTATCTGTACCTTATCCTTTCCACAAATTAATTTATACTCAGTTCATTGTCAGAGCCTAGCGTTGGCATATAGCTGACACACACAGCTAAATGGTTCTCATCAGCACTATGAGATCCAATGTTGTCACAGTATCACTTTCAGTGAATGTTGGTTTCTGCATACTGCTTTATTGCAAGGAGGATACAGGAGCTTTACGTAAACAGACCTTCACATCAGTTGAGCACGTGAAAATTATGTACAAGTGTGTTGTGGTGCCTAAAGCCTAATTTTTCCTTACTCCAGCCAGAACTTGACCTTTATCACTGCTGTCACTCACTCACTCATTCAGATCTTCATTCACTAAGTGTACCCAACACAAGATGGGATTGTGAAGGAGGGACCCAAAATCCAAAACCTGATAAGCTGTGTGCCAGGTGGTGTGGCCAACTTCTCTAAGGGCTCTCAGAGAGCCCAACTGATGCTGGATTTTTGGGGCTGATGCAGATACTGATTTTTAGGGAGTAAAAAACTCCAATATCGATATATCGGCCGATATCCTTTTTTATATTTACATATATATATACATTTATGTTAGAGTTATATTGAAAAGAGAAAATGATGGGGTTGTTTTTTATTAACTTTCCAGCAATGTATTTTACACTGAATTACCCCAAGCATCTTATTCTGCATTATGTTCTTTAAAAAAAGTTTTCATATCGCGGCATATAGGCCAACATATACACTGATACGGATATATCAGTTATAGGCCAGTATTGGTCGGGTTTTCTGACAAAATATGGAAGGGATGGATCTAATGCATCAATATTAAGAATTAATCCTGACAGTAGCAGTGAATTCTGTGACACCTGTGGTGAGTCCTGGAAACATCAAGTGTTATATCAAGTGTTATATCATGATATAGACTGCACAGGGAGTGTTTTATTTACATGATAATCCACTAAGTTACTGTAGCTAATGAGCCACCAGATCTTCTTTCTAACACTCACTCAGTATTTTCTTTCTTGTGCTTTCACAAAATATTTTCAGCACACAAATTAAATCAGCATATTTCCATAGAATGACAGACAGTGCCAGAACCAATTCAATGTATTTCAATTCAATTTTATTTATGTAGCGCCAAATCGTAACAGAGGTTTTCTCAGGGCACTTTTTATATAAGGCAGGTCTAGACCGTACTCTTTATGGTTATATTTACAGAGACCCAACATTCCCCCATGAGCAAGCACTTGACGACACGGGCGAGGAAAAACTCCCTTTTAACAGGTTGAAACCCTGAACGGAAAATGGCTCAGGGTGCGCAACCGTCTGCCTTGACCGATTGGTTGAGGTTGGAGAAAGAAAGAGAGGTTGGTTGGAGAAAGAGTGAGAGAGAGTGAGAGAAAGGGATTGGGGGCAGGAGGGAGGAAAGAGAACATAGCACAATGCAGGTTCCATATAAAGATGTATAATAATAATATAAATAATAATACAACTACTAATTATTATATAATATATGATAATAATAATAATCAGACTAAATATAATAATAATGATAATAATAATTATATTGAAAAGAGAAAATGATGGGATGAAGCAGGATCATGGGGGGGGGGTTGCAGCAGACTCTGCAGCACCAGGGGCTGAAAAACCTGCAGAAAGTGGCAGGAGGAGAGAGGAGAGAGACGAGAAAGCACAAAAAACTACAGGAGAGAGAAGAAGTCAAGTTAGTGACAAAAAACAGGGTGAATATTACTCCAAAATACCAGAGAAAGAAGGTATCATAAGTGGGATCTTTGAGTTTAAAAATGTTTGTATAGTATAAATGTTGCTCCTTTACTAATTTATTGGATTTTATCACTCTTGTTATCACCATTACTTCTGATGAAATACTCTACATCGTAAAAAGAGCAGGGTTAGGTTTAATATAAAACTAAAAAAGAGGTAACAAGAGGTAAAGTTTTAAAGGTAAATGAAAGGGAAAATTAAGACAAAAACAAAAATTGAGGAGTCAGATTGTAACATTCTGTTTTCACTCCAAGAGCCTACACTCATATATTTTCAATTTAAAGCAAAACAAACTTTATTCATTCAGTGTCTTCCATGCAAAATTACAAAGTGCTTTGAATGATAAAAACATCAATAATAACAGAAGAAACTTGAGACACTTGAGGGTTTTCTACACACAAAAAACTCAGCCCTAGACTCAGTGTTTTTCATTTACAGTAGCATTATACAGCATGTGACTTTAAACCATCAAATGTAATGTGAGTAGAATTCCACAAGGTGTCATTGTTAGATCATGACTGTTTTCCCTGCAGTGGGAAAACACTTGAGAGATGAGCAAAAATACTTTACAATTTCTCTAATTCAAGTATAATGACATATATGAAAGCACGTTTTGTTATATCCCTATCCAAAACAAGTATAAAAACTTCGTGTCTAGAAGTCTTGCTGTACACTGAACCAAAGTTTAGATAAAATAAATTTTAAAAAATAATCCACTAGTCCTTGCAATACTGCTAATCTGGATGATATTTTAAAAACTTTGCCCAAATGTAAAACTTTTGATTGTAATGACATCAACCAAAACTGTTTCCATTTACTATGCTTTTAAGCTGGCTGTAGGGGTTTAATTAAAATAACCCGTATCATTAAAAAAAGAACTTATTATGAATTATTATCTTATTATGAAAAGTATGTATATAAATTAATATATTGTAAAATTAATTCTGTGTTAAATCCATACCAGGTTGTACCAGTCTGATACATGTGCAGTGTTGTTCATTAATAGTCATAAGTCGAATGAAAATTATATAGCTTTATACAGTATATATAGAAAGCTATGTATATATTAACAACATTAGGAAAAAACAACTGACACATGAAAAGTGTTGTTGATATAGAGGAAGTGGCTTCTAATGTGAAGATATACTACTCCATTTTTCAAGTTGTTGCTGAAATTAAATACTGTCGTGTCTCAGTGTATCTGAAATGAAAGATTGAAGAAATAAATAATATTTCTTTTAAAACAAGGAATCGCAGAATCTTCTTGTTGAACTAAATTTAATCAACATTTTCGACTCATTCAGCAGCTGAACACACTCGTGGTGTTCTTCTTACAATGGTAAGGAAACATTGATAAGAAAGTTCGTCCCAGCACTGTAGCAGAAGTTCCCACAAATGTGCTGCATTTGCAGGTTGTTTTGCTTTCACCTTCTGTCCAGTTCATCCCAATCCAGCTTCATGGGGTTTAAGTCTGGAAACTGTGCTGGTCTTTCTTCATGTGAAGCCAACGTCTAGTTCTTATTTCTAATGTTTTGGGTCATTATCTTGCTAGAGGATGAACAACCAGCCTGTCTTCCTTTATTACTCACCTTTTTCTCGCCATTCTGATAGCAATGTACAGTACTAATTCCTATGTTTTAATGAATTTATTACAGTATACATTATGTAAGACCAATGTAGAAAGAAAATCATAAATTCAATAATGTTGGACTGATCTTAATTCAGAATGAAAATATGTTCTACATCTTTCTTTCTAGAGCCTACCTATCTAACTATAATGCTGAACATTTTACCTGTGTTAAAAACAGTTTCTGTGACACTTATTACACCAAACAATCAATATTAAATAGATAGGTAATAAAAACTGCTTCAGACAATAAAAAATAACAGTTTTCTATTTATTTGCTGTTTTCTTTTACATTCTTTT
Source organism: Xiphias gladius (assembly GCF_016859285.1). Lineage (NCBI taxonomy): Eukaryota > Metazoa > Chordata > Actinopteri > Istiophoriformes > Xiphiidae > Xiphias > Xiphias gladius. The sequence continues at coordinate 28,796,773 of NC_053422.1, forward strand.
ACATTATGTTTTATGTATATGTTTTTTTTCTTGCTTAAATGTTGTTGTGTATGCACTTTTATATGTGCTTATATGTTTCCTAACATGTTGTTGTTGTTTTTCTGCTTTTGTGTGAAAATTGATGGTGTTTGCTGCTCTGTCTGCAGATGAAGATCAGAAGATACAGCTAAAAGCTCTTGAAAAATATAGTATGTGGACCTTGAGATTATTTTGTCAAAATATTCTATGCACTGGGCAAAAGGAAGCATCCAGGGGCCTGAAACAGGAGTGGTGGGTTAGTAAACTTGTGATTGTTGACATGTGATAGTTTTAAATATTCAAGTAGCAGTCAAATTTTATCTCTCTCATGTCTCTCAGGTCTTGTTTTGTTGTGTTATGTGGGATTGTAGTAAATTAATGATGTGTTTTGTAACTATGCAATACCTATCTTGTGCTGCATTTTGGCTAGGCCTTTCTTGTAAAATAGAGAACGCATCTCAAGACTCCTCCTTATTAAATAAAGGTTAAATAAATAAATTAACCAAAGATAGTTTGAATTCAAAACTCAGTTCTGTTGCTCATTCAGACTAAGGAAGCTGCCAGTTACATCACTGGCTCTGCCCTGTTAGTCTTGACTGACAGATGGAGATTGTGTGATGACAAGAGTTAAATAAAATGGTCATTAGTGAAAATGGCATTATGAAATAAAAGTAAACTTTGGCTAAAGGACATTTTGAAATAACAAATAACAACAATAACAACTGCTGGAATGAAATGACCTGCAATAAACTTTTTATGCAATTTTGTGGTTATAGTACATATTTTGTCTGTATTTATTCATATGATTATTTATTTCATAATGCTTTATTTATCGATTCTATATTGAACATTTGGGGTTTTAACCACTTTTTGAGACCACTTATCCAAGATCATCATCCGTGTTAGGTTTGCTGAAGCCTTACTCAGAAAGTAAGTTTGTGGTTTACTGTTAACCATACAGAAATGAAAAAACATTCACTTTTGCAAAACAGTGAGGTCAAACAGCATTGGCCGAAGGTTGAGGACATCTATTTCCACCACAAAGAGGAGACACACTTGGCAGCCCACTGACAGAAAAGTCAGTGGGCTGCCAAGTGTGTTGTGCACCCTGCTATAGGATTAAGTACAGGTGTCTGGCATGGATGGAGGACTGTTGTTTTGCCAGTGACACAAACATTATTTTCAGTAAGCAAAATGCTGCATAATACAGTAACTTACAGGAAAACAAAATACAGCCACACTGCTGACTCTTTCTGAAGAGCTTTGTTTTAGCTGTACAGGCCATCTCTGTCCTCTCTTTCAGTTTGTGTGTTTAGCCTGGCTTCCGCACACTCTTGCTGCACCCACACACACAAATTCATGCTCATCTGATAGAAGCCAGACCTGAGAAAGAGAGATAGTGCAGTAATTTCACCTTTAGTTTCAACATGTTGCTAAGAGAAGAGTTTTGAATAATTTTTAACTTTGTATCAGAAACATCGAAGCAGTTATTAGATGTATTTAATTGAAGGACAAGTCAAACATTTTGGGAAATCCTCTCGCTGTATTGCCCACAGTCAGACATGAAAATGAATGAAGCACAGCAATAGTGATTGACTTCAGCTCTTCAGTATGCTTTACCATGACTGGCTCATTCACAGCTGTGTAGCTACTAACATCCAATCATTATCATTTTCATTCATGCAGGTGTACATCGCGGACATTGTGACCCGACACTTCCTCACTGTAACTCTGATGCTCATGCCAGTGCTGTTTTCTGCTGCACCTCCCTCCACCACTCCAACCTACTCCTCACTAGATTCATGTTCATGTATGTTCATATAAGCTCCCGCAGAAGAGCAGAGCTCCCTCAACAGCAGAGCCTTTTCTGCCAAATCTAACTGTACCACCATTTGATATGAATGGTCACTTCCTTGACATAAGTGTCTGACTGAAAAATCGGTCTCATATCTGTGCCTACAGTAGAGAGATAGGTGAAGCCTCGATGCAGGACAGACTAAGATTTTATAAGGCTTCCACTGATTTGAATGGATGAGATCTTGGTAAGAGCAAGTCACGTTTTTTGTTACTCTACACTTGACTGATTATTTTTTCCAACTTAGTCATATATTTTTTAACAATTTTCCTCTAAAACAATTTAATAAACCCTTGAGTGACTGATATGTCCAGGTACCATGAGTAGGCAACAGATGCAACCAGGGCCATGTTGGGTGGTATGATACCCCTGGATCAGAGCTGGATTGGTCCACGATATGTTTAGCCTAGCTTAGCACAAAGTGTGGACGCGCTTTCAATAGTGAAATATACACCCTGTAAACAACACTAAAGCTGTCTTATATTCTCTACAATTAATATACTAAAAAAATCAGTGGTAGGCAAATAGTGGCCTGTTGGCCAAATCTGGCCCTCAAGCAAATATATTTGGCCCCTTTTTATTTACATAGTTTAACTAAATCTGGCTACTGTTTTTTTTTTTTTTTTTTTTTAAATTTCAGTTTCATCTCCTGTATTGTAGTGTTACACAAAACAAACTAATTATTTGCATTTATAGTATGAGTTATGTTATGCCAGATGAGTACTAACATAAACTGCTGTAACTGCTGTAAAAAAAATGCTTAATGAGTGTTTGAACTATACAATTTATACCATGGAACATAACTAAGTACTTAAGAATAATAATACAATTTGAAATTCTTGTACTTAGTTGAATATTTCCATGTTCTGCTTAATACTTTATACTTCTGCTTCACTTGATTTACATTTATTTGAAAGCTACAGTCAATAGTTACTTTACAGATTAAAATTTTAAAATGTATGATAGGAGATTAAATAATTCAAAGCAGCTCTTCTACCAGCCACATTAAATGCTGGTTACATTTCAGTGCATCAGTTATCATAATCCAATACTGCAATAAAGTATATAAAATTAAAACTATTCTGCTGCATGTAGAGTACTTTTACTGTTGATATTTTAAGTACATTTTGCTGATATTACTGTACTTTTGCTCAAAGGAATTGTTCAACATTTTGTACAGTTAAATAAAAGAGATATAATATGTCAATGAGTGAGCTTTAGAGGAGATGCTGAGTATTTTTTGTTGCATTTGAACAGAGCAAGGCCATCTATTTCCTCCATTTCCAGTCTTTATGCCAAGCTAAACTAAATGGCTGTTGGCTGGAGCCTCCTACTTATCAGACAGACATGATGATGGTATGAAACTGAACATCTAACTCTGCCAGAAAACTGATAAACATATTTCCCCAAATGTTAAATGATTCCTTATAGTAACATTTTGAGATTGAATACTTTTGTTTAATCTATATTTTCTAATCATGTGTTTAAAGCACTAAAAGTTCTCTACATTGACACATACTAAATCAAATGTCTGGCTTGCCCGGCACGTGGGCTAGGCTGACTGCCTATGCAACTACTGTCTGCAGTGACCATGCATGATGAGACAGGCAGCGCTAGTGTCTGCACTGAGAGAGGAAGGTCTATTCATTCAGCTCCCCGTCACATCTGGACATCAAGGCTCACACCGCTCCTGCAGCCCGGCTTCAGATGGTAAAAAAGTCTGTTTACTCATGTCAATGTTTTATTCAGTAACAACCGTCTCTGTTTGATGGTTTGTGTATGTGCTTGCTCTTGTTTTTCCATCCTTGTGAGAACTTGTTGGAAAACATTTTGGACACTTCTCAATTCTTAAAAGGTTTAGTTCAGGATTTGGAGTTGGGATTAGGGGATAAAACTGAAATTAGTTTAAGATTAAGATTTGAGTTTAGGGTTAGGTAAGAATTAGGAAGTATTGGTTAAATTAGTATTATTATTTAACTAGAGTGGTCAAAATCAAAGCCAGCACACAGAGAAAGAGGTAGAAAAAAATAAAATGATGAAATTACTTACTTTTCAAAAAAAGCAAAAAGATCTGATAATATACACTCCCTGATTACACTTGTTTAATTGTGCGCACAATTAAAATATCATAGCAAAAAGCATACAATATACAACTAGATGGATTTGTGCATGGTACGAAAGAAGCTGAGGGGGCCTAAACAAGACTCTTCTCAATAAGTGAGAATTTCAAATACAATAAAACTAATCTGTTTTTGTGCCCATTAGTGCGCCCAATAGAGCCTCCAGAACCCAAAATTTTCTCTTATCTCTTTGTTGATGTTCTGAAACTCAGCAAAGTCAACTGGCTGCCTGGAAGGTAGGAAATCAATCTACAAATTTATGGTATGATTTGGAGAATGGTTGGCAGTAAATAGGCCATTTGTAGTAAAAAAATATGGAAAGCACCAGTATGGTAATTTAACACCACTGCCGACTGTGGTGTGTCCAGCTTGTGCAGATGTTTGTATAATGGCAGCTTTTGGTCTATAACACCAAGGCTGGATTACCAACAGGGGAAAGTACACAGCTGACTTGTAATTTCCAAAACTCTAGGGGTCCCAAATTCGGTCTTACTGTCTCTACATATTTGAAAATTTTAATTGTAAATTTGTTTAGGATTATGCACTAAATCGCAATATTGATATGCCAAGATCATTTCATAACTCATGTACTCATGTCTCATATACTACATGTTATCACGTGAACAAAGTTCCATACGTTCTACTGATGATCCAGTGATGAAAACCATGAGATGTAGTGGGCAGCTCTAAAAAAAATAAACCTGAATTAGAATCAAAGCAATAGGGACTAAGATATCCTGCCTTTTTGTGCCTACTTGAGTTCTGATACCCAGAAATGTCAGGTTTCCTGTTAGGTTTGCTTTTTTCCAAATGCAATATAAGAAATTTAAGAATTTTTCATCTTTCTCTGTCTGCCCGTGGCTGTCATTTGTGTCATTGAGTGTAATGCGTGCCAATAGATATGTAATGCCCAGCAGGATGCCAATGTGCTGCATTAAGGCGTGAACATGCTTCTCCAGGCTGCATGTAAACAAATGTGAAGAGGGCTTGATCAGAGACATATTCATGGCTGTTTCTTTCATACTTGTACAAATTTTTAGTGTAACTTTTGCATGTCTTTTTTATTTATTGTTAAAAACCCACTTATCAAGTTCAGCTCATCAGTTTGCTTGATACAAAGGTCTGCATTATGTGTTGTTGAGATTTATTCAATAATGGATGAAATAAAGCAGCAATATAAGTTATGGTATCGAGTCAGGTTGCGGTCTCAATTTTAGCCTTTGCAAGACTCTAGTCCCACATTATGTGTTGAGTACCAAAAAACACTGGATCCTACAGGTCCCACAATGCAACTCAATAGCCTCTTTCATTACACCCTCCCTGCCTGGTAAATGTTTGTCCATGTCTGTCCAAACTGTACGCCCTCAGTTGGTAATGCAGAGGATATGTTTAACATTTTTAATCTAAAACCCAAGATGATATAACCCTGAACAAATCATCACAACATCATTAGGGTTATGTCCTCAGACTTGACAAACCTCCTTCTATATTTCTGCTGGCCAAAAAAACAACAACAACAACAAAAAACTTACTCAAAAGCTATTAGCATTAGTGTCACTTAGTTTCTTAGATACATAATTGTTTTTGAACTGAAGATGCATTAAGCTTCTTTAATTGTGGAGAAATTGTGAAAAATCACTTTACTCATAGACTGACAAACTGTTCATGATAAGTGAAGCAGATTAGGCTCAGGTTTTAAATAGTACTTTCACACCCTGATAGTTGCCTCTTGGCACTATTTGGCATTTTTCACGGTTAAGCCTTTTTTTCATTTGCAGTCGCAGCAGATATTTCTATGCACAGAGAAAGAAGTAAGTGTTTTGATTTTATGAAGAGCATGAACACATTCATGTGGCCTTGAATAGCCTCCAGAGAGTAGAAATACTGTGACCAAACAACCCCAGGGGGCCACTTCTATGCAGTTTGTAGCTCCTCAGGTGATTGGTGTAAGTGACACCAATTGCCAACACCCAGTGTTTAGATACTCTGGTGTTGAAATTACAAATGGGCATGTACATGTTGTGATATGTATGTATGTGTTTGTGTGTTTCTGTTTTTCTGCGTGTAGGAGAGGTCTCAGTGTATTCTATCAACGTCTATTCAAAAACATGTTTGCCAAGGGGGGGTTAGGGGTTATTTAACAACTGCGTGGAGTAGCAAGTCCTACAGTGGTGGAAAATAAGCAAGTACATTTACACCAGTACTGTACTTACAATAAGTACAGGTTTTCAGGTACTTGCACTTTACTTGAGTATTTCCGTTTTATGCTACTTTATTCTTGTACTCCACTACATTTTAGAGAAAAATATTGTACTTTTTACTCCACCATATTTATTTGGCAGCCAGATTTGCTTGTTACTAATGTAGATTAATATTTTACATAAAAAACACATGATAATATTATAACATACAATTTAGCAAAGATTAAATCTGTGGTTCCCATTTTTAAGCTTTTAGTTCCTTACAAAAAAGTGGTGTCTGCTTATGGCCTCATATCATGTTTCAGATGTCTATGAGTTTTAGCAGGTCCCCCAGTGAGACATTTTCCTCTGTAAACTTCTCAGATGGTTTCATTTAAATAACTGTTTTGGGACACAAATTGGTCAAAGGATCCAAAATTTCATATAAAAAGCAAAAATTAGAGAACAATCCGAAGTATGAACTTACATTTCTAGCAGAACCTTTTTTCTTATTCCCCATTTATAATCTCAAAACCCCTCAGATTTATCTGGCTACCCTTTGGAGGCCCCCCCCTAGGTTGGAAACCACTGGACTAAAGAACCTATACAGTATAATTATATGTCTAACAGTGTTTGTACAGTCTGTAATTCCTTTTGCCATGAATCCACTAGTACAGATTTGGTGACTCATAGGCTCTCTCTCAGCGGGTAAATGCTGCTTTCAACAGTGTAACTTGGCCAGTTAATGAGAGATGTCTGAGGCAGGTTGTTCAGGTCGGAGCTCTACAAAAGTGTACAAAATTCATATGTGCCCCGTACATCTATGCTGGAGGTATGTTCGACTCAAAAACTTATTTTCACAGTCGACATAAAAACTTTTTCTCAGTTTGCCTGAGGGTCCTATATGAACATGCAGTTTTTTGCCAAAATTTGAACAGTTTTGGCTATTTTATGAGAGGTTTCTTTATTTGTCGTTTTGTCTACTCTTTTTACCGGTTTGAAGTAGGTGGGGCCCAGTTGGTAAAAAGGGTCACGTACTTCTGAGCACTAATCAGGATTTAGCAACATTTGAATCAGAATGTGATGACAGTCAAAGGGTCTCAGTCAGTAAATGTTTTTTTTCTCAGGACCTTAACTTTAATTGTTGCATATTTAGTCATGAATATTTACTTTTACTTAAGGTTTGAAACCAAGTTTTCAGGCTCTTTAAAAGTATCTCCACCTTGACCAAATGTATAGTAAAATGCTGCTAATGCATTGATACACCCATATTAATCAGTATAATGTCATATAAAATCATACTGTATATCAGTCACGGTGGACATTTTTCTTCAGAATGAGTAGTTTTACTTTTAAAGCTTAAGTACATTTTGATGATAACGCTATACTTTTAGTGAAATTTACCTTTTACTTTAGTTTGATTTTTTTAGTATTACTCATAAACTACTATTTTTTCAGTATTTATTCAGTATTCAGTCATACCTTTAATTTTTAAGTAAAATTATCAGTAAAAGTAAACAGAAAATTAAATAGAAATGAGGGAAATGTGTGAAATAAGTCACTGACTGTAGGCAGACCCAAGAGCTGACTGCTGTCAGTATGTGGTCACGTATGCATGTGTGAATGTGTGTGTGTGTGTGTGTGTGTGTGTGTGTGTGTGTGCGTGTATTTGTGTGAGGATGTAGCACTGGCATTGCTCTAAAGGTTTACTGAAAAAACTGAAAAACTGCCCTCCTCTTCATTCACTGAGGAGAAGGGTGGGGTGGGGCATAGTGGGAGTGGGGGCCGCTGAAGCAGCAGGTTCAGAAATGATAAAACAACAAAAACACTGATGACTTTTATAGATTTTTTTTAGATAATGCCTTCGCTGCAGGATGTGGTCTGCTTGGTTCACTGTGCCAAAAAACACAGAGAGAGATGCAAAGTTGCAGATGAGAAAGAAGTGGAGGGGGGAGGAAAGAAGAGAGTGAGGGAGTTCATCCATGAGACAGGGGATGGTATTTTAGAAAGGTGATGGAGAGGAACTTAGATGGAAAGATAAACGAGAAGAAGAAGGGAAGGAGGGAGAAGGAGGATGAGGTTTGTGGGGGAGGATATTGAGTTGGGAATACAGTGTTTCCTCCTGCTGTGCCTGTCTCGTTGTTGTATTCCCAGCAGAGGAGTTTATCTGAAGTATCTGGGATCTAAGTGAATTACTGTAGCCTATCTCCACACAGCAGATAAGAAGCCCAGACTGCTTTTAGGACAATCAGATCTGCATCAAGGTCTCAGGGCATTTTTATTGACCATTTGAGGGTCCCCATGGAGTTAATATAGAGGTTAGATTTACGTGGCTGTGTTTGTGTGGCATTTAATTCCTGCCCTTTTCATGTTGTTGCTAAGTTACTCTGCCACAGGTTCACATCAACACTTTTTTATTGCCTTGAGCGAGCACACACACACACACACACACACACACACACACACACACACACACACACACACACACACACACACACACACACACACACACACACACACACACACACACAAACAAAAAAACAAAAAAACAACACAAGATCATTGTGTGTTAGCATTGTAATTTCCCATAAGAGGAGGGTAAGTGTTGGATAGTTCATGAGTGGATGTGGCATCCTTGTGTGGATGGCCCAGTGAATGTGTGTCTGGCCTTCTGATTAGACTCTTTACTGGCCTTGGTGCCTCACAAAGCAGTGAGGGCTGAAACCTATGGCTGCTTTGCAAAGAGATACAAATTAGTTTGACAGTGTTGACTGTTTACTTCTAAGTTGGTGTTAAAGTGGTGATCTTTCTTTAAGAAACTGTTTTTTTAAGTGTGTCTCCATCTTTAATGTGAAGCACTTGTAGATATTTTTGTAACACACTGCTCAGAGATCACAAGATATCAGCTATATAGATGGTTTTATTTCATTCACACATTCAGTTACACACATGGAGGTTATTCTTAGTGTTACAGATCATTGAGAGGCACACTGTATATATTTCTGGTTTTATTTACCCACATTGTGAGATAACCTCCAACTCCTACCTCCACTTCAATCCAATGGATTTAATAAAATTTGATTTGTGCTACTGAAAGTCATGAAATTTACAGTATATTAAAAAAAAAAAAAAAAAAGCCACACACACATACAACAACTCAACAGCACCTTCTCTTTCTGTAAACTGTGCCCCCCTCCATATTTCACTGAAACTACTTTCTATCAAAAGGAAATAGTCCCTATGAAAAAGTTCAGTGTTAGGACCCAAATGCAAACACTGACCAGGAGGAAATTTAATTGTAACTTAATTGTAGATGGAACCAGTAGCTTTGCTGGAGTGGTGTTGGGATTGGATAGGACGGAGGGGCTGGGAATGACAAAGCACGACAGGCAGTAGAGCAGGGCGAAGGAATGAAACAGACTGAGGGGCTGAAGGCAGGGCCGAGCGGACAGTAGATCAGCAGACGAGGATGTGTCTACCAGAGGATTGGTAGACCTGTGTCTACCAGAAGATTGGTAGACACGGGCTTAAACTGAGTGGATTCTCATTGAACCAAGAAAAATTAACATGACAGTTCGATTGATCATCTTTTCAATGGTAAATGGACCCATGTAGCGGGTTGACAATTTCTTGGAGTCAGTCTTCAGAGGAATGTTTTTAGATGATAACCAAACAGTCTGACCTTGTTTATATTCTGGTGCCAGTCTGACATACGCTTGTTGTTGCTGGTAGTTTGAAGAAGAGTTGCATGGGTGTCCTTCCAAACCCAGGCTAGATGAGTACTCCAGGCAGCAGGGTTGGACGCCAAAACAAAGCATAGAGCCGACTCCAGATCTTAGTTAGCTTTTTCAGTCTGGCTGTTGGTTTGAGGGTGAAACCCAGAGGTGAGGCTGACTGAAGCACATAGCAGTTGTCAGAAGGCTCTCCACACCTGGGAGATAAACTAAGCACCTCAATTGGACACGATATATACTGGGATACCATGGAGTTGGAAATCCCGATTAGTCAAAAGGTCAGCATTTTCTTTGGCAAAATGAAGCTTAGGCAAAGCAACAAAATGAACAGCCTTGGAAAAATGGTCTACTATGGTAATTAAGAAGTATTACCTTGGGAGGGAGGTAAACTGGTGACTAAATCCAAGGCGATTTGTGACCATGGCTGACTGGGAACAGGTAGGAGACGGAGCAGGCCAATGTGATGCTTTTCCTTGAGCACATACAGTACAAGCAGCAACGTAGGCCAGAGTGTCATTCTCCATTGTGGGCCACCAGAAGTGTCTTTTGAGCAGAGTTAGAGTTCGATTCATCCAAGGATGGTAGGAACCAAGAGATATAAATTCTGAAGATCCAGCTTTGTTAAAATGGTGGCACCCAGGAGGGTTCAAAAGCAGAACTGATCAATGGCAGGAGATACTTGTTTTCATCATAATGTTGTTCAAACCCCGAAAATCAACACAGGGGCTTACAGCCTGATCTTTCTTAGACACAAAGAAGAAACCTGCACCAATCTTATATACTTATCCATGGCCTCTTTTTGGACAAGAAAGATTATACAAGTGGCTGGAACGCAATGGAGTACCAGGCAGGAAATCGATAGTGCAGTTGTAGAGTCTATGAGGGGGCAGAGACGGAGCACAATCCTCACTGAAAATCTCACCAAGGTCATGGTATTCAGTAGGATTAGAAGACAGATCAGGAGGCTCAGGGTCAGGATTGGATTATCCAAGAGACGGAGAGGCAGATGGCTGCTGAGAGTACCTGGTTTTATTCCAGATGTTGTTCATGTAGGCGGTTATCAATCCTAATGGCAAGGGAAACCAAAGAACTCAGGTTACCTGGTTCATCATGGGTGGCTTATTCATCTTTGATTTGCTCATTTAATCCTTTTACAAACACTCCCCGTAAGGCTTCCTCGTTCCACTGGGCATCAGCAGAATAGATCCAGAAATCCGGACAGTCACCAGCTGATGTAGACGAGGCTGGACGTACCAGGTATTCTGGTAAACAGGCATAATGAACCTAGAGTACAAAGTTAGCAGAGTTCAGGAGAACACAAAAACAAACAAAGAGACTTGGTCGTGGCATCTGTACCACATTGATGACTGAAAGATCTAGCAAGGTTCTGAGAGATGAACTTTGGCTTTATACTGCAGTCGCTTGGGAAGGTGATTAGTTGATGATCAGCAGGCATGCAGGTAGAATGGTGGGAGATGGTGATCGAAGCCATGCCCAGTACACAGATGCACACAAACACAGAGATAGACAGATAAGGGACAAACACAAAACACTGGGGAAGGGGAAAAACCAGGAAAACAAAGGGAAAAAAGGAAACAATCTTTGCAATCATTTATAGACATCAGAACCATGTGTTTTTTCAAATTTGAAAAGATGTAACTAATATATTACTTGTACTACCTTGCACAAGGGCCACTGACACTAAACAAAGGCCACAGTCAGTTGCTTGTGGTTACATAAGTAAGTGACTGTGGCATACGTGGTTGTGTGCGCTGCACACACTGTTCCACTGTTTAGCAGTAGAGCGTGGGCATTTCTATGGGGGCTTTTCAGCTGAAGAGGTTTTGTTTCTGGACAAACAAAACAGTCAGAGCACATATCTTAGGAGCTATCGAAGTCATTCCCATGCTCCAGTTCAGCTTTTAAATTATCTGATTCTTAAATTGCATAAAAAAAAAATTCCTCATCATTAGCTGCCTCAGGTACATCTTCGTTTCCAGAGCTGCTGTCATCAAAACCCTCCAAAATCAAAGAAAATACTGCTCTGCACTGAATCTGTAACCCAGGTGCTGCACCATCATGTTACTGTGACGATAAACCATTAAAACAGACATCAACGTCATTGTGTCTGCATTTATTCATAGTATCAGTGAGACAACAGCAACATAATGAGACTAAACAGGAAAACACAACATTAGCCGCTATCTCACTCATTCAAACCTTGGGTCACTAGTGCCCCTATGGACTTTTTAAAGAAAAACTTTTTTTTGAAAAAATGGTTTTTATAATTTCTGGAACTATCAGAACATATGTAGTCATGGGTTGCTAAAGGCCTGAGGTGTGCATTTAAAAGTGAGAAAATGCCTTTTTGGTGTGTTTTTGATGTTTTTCTTGTTTATTTATTTATTTTTTGGTCAACCAACAATTTAAGTACAGCAGAGGAATCCTTAAATGCAATTGATGAACCCACAGAGAATTATCACCGGCTCTTTTGAGCCTTTTAGCTTTTTTAAGCTTATTGTTTTCATTTCATGGTACATTTACTTTTTTTGGTTCAGTCTCAGAGCTCTCATCAACCTTGTTTCCATCAGAAGGGTGGAGGTAGTTGAGGAACTGCCAAAATACAATACATACTTCTCATTTTCTGATGTATCGGAAACATCCCTGCACTCGTGCACATGTAATTACTCTAACCAAAACCTTTGCAAGCCCACTTTTTTTTATTTCTTCAATTTCCTGTTTTGCCTCTTGTTCTGGTTGCTATTGCTGTCTCTATTATATACAAGTCTAAAGTCTCATTCCTGAGTGGTTCACACAGCCTGCTATACATTACTCAAAGTTGGGAACAAATGTCCAGATTTTTGAGGAGGTCATGTGACCTGACACCATCACATCCACCACAGACATTAAAGAAGAATTACATTCAGCATTAACCAGTTTGCAACTAGCTTACTGTAAGGTGCAGTGACTGTATCCATGTTGGAAAATTTCAAGATCTCTGATGTCTAACTTATCAATGTGATGATGTCAATTATTAAGTTATTAAAATAATTAGCATTCTTCACAAATGATCACTGAGTCAGCTGATTTTTTATTTTTTGGTCTGGAAGCTGATGAATTAAAACTAGCAATAAATCTTTTAGTCTTTTAATGTATATATATGTATATGTATATTTTTTATATCTTTTATATATATATATATATACTTATATATATATATATATATATATATATATATATATATATATATATACTTATATATTATTTATAAATACAGGCAGTAAGTTTGTGACCAGCAAGAATGCTTAAAAAGGTATCTCTCGGTCAGTTGTGATGTGAAAGCAAAGCACCTGCTCCATCTGCTGATCATGGGATATACGGGATCCCGTATATCCCATGATCATCAGATTGATTTAAGTATAGTTTATCTTTTGAGTTAATTATAAAATCACACAGCTACTATAACACAATACAACAGTTGGTCTGCTTTGCTGTCACACCACAACTGACCGAGAGATAATTTTTAAGCATTCTTGCTGGTCACAAACTTACTGCCTAGGTGCATCACCAATATGGCGCTTAAATCAACTGATGCTAGTAATACGTCCTAAACTGTGATGAAAAGTCGTGATCAGGTAGTTACTGACAGAGCTGTCACTGTAACAAATCTAGTCTGACAAGATTTTCTATCTAGCATCTGCAACTTCTACACTCTCTTTCTTTGTGTGTCTATGTGTGTGTGTGTGTGTGCGTGTGCGTGCGTGTGTGTGTCAAGTTTTGTTAGTTAGTTCATCATCATCATCATTAAGAGCACTGCAATGTATTTTCCATTGGCAGGAGTTGAAAAGTTTCATGAGTGTCTCATGTCATCTTCCTCAGAGTCAAATGAGTTTGTGAAAATCTGTCAGTCTGTCACTAAGAAGTGTCAGCTGCTTAGCGACAGCAGATCCTGTGCCACAGGGCCTTGTTTGTCACACACACCCTTGTGCAAACACATACACACACACACACACATAGGCTAAAATTGTCAGAAACACACACAATCTTCCATGTAGGCACTTGAGCTTGTGTATGTGTACTGCACATGCTTATACTTTAGGCTCTCTGTCCACATACACACACACACACACACACACGCACACACACACACACACACACACACACACACACACACGCGCACACACACACACACACACACACACACACACACACACACATAAACACAAACACAGCTGTGCTCTCTGCCTTCCTTGTCTAAACATCAGTGGGAGTGATCTGTCTTCCCCAGTCTCACCTGGGGGCGAGCTGCAAGCATCTGCAATCTGTCGGCTGTCACTCTCCATCACTTTTCAATCCTCATTCCCCTCTGATACACACAAGCCAGAGCCCGGCTGCAACAACTCTTTGAAGACTTTGAAATCAACTTGAGTCATCTGACTGCAGTTCAACAGCTGCTCGGTAATGAAGGGACCTTGATGTTGGGAAGCCCAGCCTTGCATGCCCATTTTCTCCCTCTTCTTTATCTTTATCACTTCCTTCACTGAAAAAAAATAAAAAATAAAAATAAATAATAATCTACGTGCTGTGAGAAATTGCGGTTGTCTGAATGGGATTGCATCTTTAGCTCCTGTAATGTGATGTATTTCTGAGTGAAACAGAATATGCAAGCAGGTTATAATTTCCAGAAAAATTTGATTAAATTTATTCGATGATTCAGAAGTGCACTAACATTAATTCATTCACGCATTCAGTACATGAATGATGCTTATAGCGGGTTATCTTGTAATCCAAAATCAAATTTAATTGGAGGAAGTTATCTACACACCTCTGAATGCAGGAGCAGTCATCAAAAATATTTTAATATTGGACAAGAAAAGAACAGGATTTTGATGTGTAAATAATCAGTCGAATCAATATATATATGTATATATATATATATATATATATATATATATACACACACACACACACACACACACACACACACACACATACTCTACATATATATGTAATATGTGTGTGTGTATAAAGTATTCATACCCCTTCACTTTTTAAGCACATTTAATTGAATTTTAGTTTTAATTTTAAATTGATAACATTTGCCGATGAATCTACACTCAATAATCCATGATGACAGAGTGAAAATATCTGGCTCTTTGGCTGCTAAATGCTCTACTATGTTCACCACCTAGTTGCTAACTTTGTCCGATGTTTGGTTCTGGGCACGTAGTACTGTGGGTTTATCAGAACTGTTTTGTAGAAAGCAGCTGCTGCTGCTGGAAAGAAGGTAAGATTGAGCCATAAGACACTAAAGACCTTGTAAAAATGAGGGAACTGCGGGTGATAATTCTTTGTGGGTTCAGCACTAAAAGTGACCCTTTTCAAATTGTTATCTGACCCACTGTTCGTATAAAATTTTGATCAGTGCAGCTCTAAAGTCTTCTTTTTTGCTGTGACACTGATGTGATGTAACTCTTTGCAACTATTACCCTTTTTTAATGTTGAACTCACCTCAGTTAACTGTTAACCTGGGTTCTGGTTGTGTAAAAAAGAAAAGACAAAACAATAAATGTACATGTATTCCCCTTTATTTAATGTTTGCTCCAAAACATCTTTAACTTAGACTCATTAAGACCCTTAATTAAAACCACATTCATAATATTTTTCTACATTTATCAGTTTTAACTGCCTTGGTATGTTAAAAATAATCACGCACGAGAATTTATTTAAAATGTCTGATGGTACTTTTCCATCATGATATGAAGGAGATAAAAAAATGAGTTACGTTACCAGGTAACAAAAAACACTGGCTCATTCAGCTCGCAGAGCAAAGGTTACAGATCCTGCCCACAGGATTTTCAAATAGCAAGTTTAACATTCTGCTGCTGCTAATACACAGCTGTGTCTTGTACAGTAACACAGTATGCTTTTGTGAGAACAAGTTTGAAACAAGTCCTTTATTCCTAGTTTAAAAACTTAACCTTGTCTGTACAGTGTTCTATATTATCAACCTCTCCCTTAACTACATAAAACAGGGGCATTCCAATGAAATCCTGGTTTTCACTGATCTAATTAGGAACCCTCCAGTAACTATCAGGAAAAGGTAAATTGGCTTTTGTTTCCTTTGTAATGTAATTAGTTAAATCTTTTAAAATACAATTACACACCAGCAGCAGTTATAAGGGTGTGCACACTAATGCAAGCTGGGTGTTTTAGGTTCTCCTTTATTATTGCCGTCAGCAGTAGGTGGCAAATACATAAATCAAAGTCTACTTTTTTCTTTTTCTTCGTAGGCCTGCAAATATCCTCTTCTGTTCTACTTTATCAATATAGCGGCAATATATGGTATTTAGTAATTGTGACATGTGTTTATACTTTAGATTGCTCTTCATTTTCTCTCTGTGCTGGATGACTTTTCAGCATAGTTTACACATTTTACACTACATAGTGTGAATTTCAATTTTCACAGCACTGTAGTTGTACTTCTGTATTTCTCGTATTTCTACCTTTGTTTAGCCACCCACCCCACCTATTTGTTTGTCTCTGTTTATCTAGAGATACATTGCTTAAACTACTCAATAAAGCTCAATAAATCCACAGAAGGGACTTGTTGTGCATATGCATATTAAGCCTACATTGCAGTGTGCATTTTGATGTTGAGGGAGTTTTTTTGTTGAGGGGTGGTGTGGTGGTTAGAACCTCTCACAGTGAGAGGGTTCTGGGTTTGAACCTGCTGGCTGGCTGGGCCTTTCTGTTTGGAGTTTGCATGTTCTCCCCGTGCCTGCATGGGTTTCCTGTGGGTACTCTGGCTTCTTCCCACAACCCACACACCTCAAAATACTACTACAACTACTTAAGACCTGCCTGAACTGCGCCTTTAGCTGGCAGCCACCAACAGCCACAATGACTACCTCTGCTGCCTAGGCTGGCACTACCAGGCTGATAGTGACCTCTTCGCCTTGGACGCCACTCTCCCTTCACCCCCACTGCTGAGAGCTCCTCAGGATGTTTTCAATGTAGGCCTCACTCTCCCTCAGCAGTCCTGGATTGCCTCCTTGCCTTGAAGCCCTTGCGGCCCTGTGGTCAACCGTCACTTTTCCGTCCGGGAAGGACAGAGTGATGACCGAGATGTTTGACCACTGATACACCAGCACTGCACAGGTAGTGGCCCTGGTTCTAGCAATATGGTTTTCCTGGCTGGCTGCCTTGACAGGCTCACCCAACAACGGACCAAGCTGTTGAAGCTGGATGAAGAGCTGTTGGAGGTCCAGACGATGGTGACAGCGCTCCTCAGTATGTCTCAGGCATTTGCTATTGACAGCGGCTGCTCTATGTGTGCAGCTCAGGTGAGTCAGATTCATGTCTTGCTGGGCCTCTCAACCCTGAAAGAAGCAGAATGCTGCCAAAGTCCCCATAGGCGAGTCTCAACACTCAGTTGCCATCTTGGCGATGTACCCAGGCAGATATTTTGAGGCTAACAAAACCAGGCCCCTATCTAAATGAATGGGGAGAGAGAGACATAACTTCACTTTCAATGGTCACAGGACATAAAAAGTGTATGTATAGAATAATCAGTCAAATCAGTCAAGTTCGGTGACTTTACCCCAAAATAAGTTTTATACTTCTACTACGCTGAAGTTCAACAG
The DNA here is from genome assembly GCF_016859285.1 of Xiphias gladius. Taxonomy (NCBI): domain Eukaryota; kingdom Metazoa; phylum Chordata; class Actinopteri; order Istiophoriformes; family Xiphiidae; genus Xiphias; species Xiphias gladius. Next base: position 28,814,326 of record NC_053422.1, read on the forward strand.
TTCGCTTATGTCGGTGCAACAAAACGATTGGGTTGATATGTTTGCTGTTCGGCTCATATAAAGCAGACGATTGGTTTTTGGGGGGAAGGGGCGGGATATGTGTCATACAACTGCCATCTGTGCATTACAGACTTTTTATCCAAATTGCTTTTAGTTGCATGTCTCTTATTATAATGTCCATGACGCTGCCAGCTTTTGAATCTTCTGCTCTTCACAGAGTCCCTCTTCGGCCCAGACGTCCAGCAAATTGTTGAGCAGCTGGAAATGCAGAAGGAAGGCATAGGAGCAGCCGATTGCCTCCCCCTTGAAAACAGCAGCAGCAGAAGCATCATAACCGGGCCTGACCTACGTTTGCTGCCCCACCAAATCTCCACTCCAACCCCCCTCCCCAAACTGAGAACTGGGAGGGCGGGGGCACCGGCCCTGTCCATGCCTCTATCTTGGGCAAGTGTCATGCCACATGTCTTTCAGTTAATAAATGGCGTTGCCCCAAACCTTACATTTACCTTACATTTTATGACATTAATGCTTGCACTGGACAGGAATCAGATGCTAGCCTCATGAGGCAGGAGAGGTGCCCTGTCAGAGAGGGGATGCCTCTCCCTCTTCCTGGCTGACATGGAGGCGGAGGCTGAAGGAACGGTGCACTAAGCCTGCTCCTTTTCACCTTTCTCACATGGCAGTGATGCTGACATGAGTGGGATAGATGGGGCAGAAACAGTGTGTGTAGCTTGTTCCTCCACGCCTGCCTCAATAATGCTAACTAAGCTGTTAATATGCAGCCAACACAACAGCAGAGAAGCCACACACCAACCATAGTTGTCCCTCTGGCATGAGCTGGGTACCTGGGCATGCTGAGGAAAAATGCGTTTTTGTCCACAGCAAAATGGGATGATGAATACATGCCTGCACTGAGGCATAGTGTCCAAGTTCCGACCATGTTCTCGGTAAGTTATACAAGCAATTGGCCAAAGAGTGTGATGTTTTTCTCCTTTAAACTCACCGGTCAAATGGCACAGCTGCTTCCTTATTTACCAGCAACGTCAGAGATGAAACGACGCCAGGACAGGTGCAGTCATTCGTCACTGTGCAAAAGGAGAATAACAACTTTTTCAGTGAGGGGGCAAAAGAGGGGATGTATGACTCCACCTAAGCATAGTTCTCAAGTTCTTGGCTGCATTGAAACAGCCTAGGAGTGACGCAAATTTCCACAGTTATCCCGGTGATAGTCACTGCAATGTTGACTGCTCCTCAGAGCATGTGCAATCGACGACTCTCTGAGCCTCTCATGGATGGCGGTGTGGATGAGGACACGGTGAAATGTCTGGCTGAGACAACTACATCGCCGTGCTGGAGGATGAGTCTTTTCTATAATTTTAAATGGCACTCTGGAAAGTCTGACAGCAGGGGAGCCTGCTAGATTAAACTTGGTTATCTTATACTTGCACTCATGATGCAGGCCACCCAAAGCCGAGTGAGATGAAGTGGCCACCTCAGTGCTAGCACTGGTGGCTTCACAGAACTTTTTGCTGGGGCGCCCTGGGCCTCTCTCCCTGGAACAAGAGGGATGGGGCGAATGGGCCAATCTTCTCTCCGTGCGTCAATTTCCCCGTGCCCCCACTGACAGATTGCTACCCGGAGTGGGTGTGATCTGTCAGTCTCTGCGGCCCTCTCCCTCCCTGGTTGGACAGGACCCTGAGGAAGGGTTACGCATTGCAGTTCTGCCATCAGCCTCCTTTCAACCTTTCAATTGTGTTATATGCACTGCAGCTTTGGAGAAGCTAATAGCCTCACTCCTGAGGAAAGGAGCTATTATTATGGTTCCCCAGTTGGATGCAAAGGAGGGTTTTTTCTCCCTATATTTACTAGTTCCCCAGAAACTGGGGGGTATGAGATCCATACTCAGCCTGCGCACGTTGAATGGACACATTGTGCATCATGCTTTTCACATGCTGATGATCAGACAGTTGCTGTAATGCATCCAACTGGGTGACTGGATAACATCCATAGATCTGATGGATGCATATTTTCACATCCCCATCTGTATGTCTCAGTACGAGAGGGGATTAATTAATTAGTACTGTTGCCTCCCAATCTGGTGCAATGTACTTTCTCCAAATGTGTGGAAAGGGCATTGAGCCAGCTTAGAGAGATGAGAGTGAGGATTCTGACCTACATAGAGGACTGGCTGATCCTCGCCTCCTCACAGCAGGAAGCCAGAGGCCACACGGAGCTGGCGATCCAACACATTCCGTCAAAGAGTACTCTACAACCAATTCAGCAGGTGCAGTATCTGAGACTGTACCTGGATGCTTGGACCATGAATGCATGCCTGTTAGAGGAATGCAAGACTGGGGGGAAACAGCCGTGACGGTAACGGCGGGGAGGCTCATGGGGCTACTGGAGGTTATGTCAGTAGCTCACCTAGTTGTGCGCCTGGGATTGCTGAACATGAGAAACCTCCAGTGGTGGTTGTGCATCTCAAACTGCATCCAAGCTGTGACAAGCTTCTGGGCTTTGTGTGGGCGCAGAGCAATTTAGCCTTTTGGAACTCACCCAGCCGTCTGTGCATGGGATTTAGGCTATGCACTACGTTCTAAGGGGTTAACCAATAGCAAAGTCCTTTAGAGGGCTACACACATACTCATAGAACTGGAGATAGGTCCAGTAACTATTTTTCATCTTATTCTATGTTATGGAGATTAAAAATGCATCTTAAACTGGTCAATATTACAAAAATATATATAATATTTGTTATTACTCCATTGTGACATTTAGATATTATTGGTAAAAGGACAGGCTTCACACAAGCAGGCTCCTCCTTTCTGTTAGCAGCAATGTAAAACTCAGGCCTGTAAGCTAACAGGCTAAATATTAGCCTGTCCTTACTTAGCTTGCAGACTATCAGTCAAAAAACGAGTCAGCCATTTTTTCCAAACTAATCTTACATACCAAATCTGTTCAAGTGTTCTATATGCTATGTTGTCATCATATTTCAAAAATGAAAGTCACAATATGCAAGTTCTGGAAATCAAGCTAACACTAGCTTGAGACTCAAAAGCAAACCAGTCCGCTCTTCCCACCCCTCCCTCTGCCTGCTGGGCGGAGCAAAATGGAGCAAAGTCTGACCATAACATTAAACCTTTTCAACCAGGCTTTAACTACTTTCAGTGCTACCAGGCTGTTCGATAAGTCTGGGCCACAGAGGCCTTTGACAGCACCTCTCAACCTCATGTTTTGGAGCATATTTCAACTAAAATATTTTAGAAAGAAAAAATCCAATACACAATCCAATACATAATTATACATAAATTCATCTAATTAAAAACAACTGCTGTGTTTTTGACTAACAACTGTATTTAGTATGTTAAGGAAAAGCCCCATGGATTTTTTCTGTTTTTTCTGGAATGCAAAACTTGCTGTGGAAAATATCAAGATGTGGCTACACATGACAAAATCTAAATTTTTGATTTCATATATTTATAATGCCTCAATTGGTAGCAGGGACGTATGGTCCATTAAGGTCACTGGGATGCCGCCCCAGTTGTGAATTATATACAATTCCCATTGTGGAATACATATTTTAATGAAAAATCGTTTTTGTTATTGTTGTGTTGTGTGTGTGTGTATAAATATCAGTTGTTACTCTCTTGTAAAACATATATAAGTATAGAAACGTGCGATGAGTAATGTGAAAGTGCTGCCTGCAATCTTTAACTGTGTGCCAAAGGGGGTACTTTTCTCTGCTTGACAGTGATATGTGTATAACGTATTTGGCTTTTCCTTGTGGCCACTGACTGGCTGACACCACACGCCAAAAAATAACTGGACCTGGGGTGGAAAATTTTACAGAATTGTTGCCAGATTGGTCAATTTTCTGCTAAATCGGGAGGCTTTAGGAAAGATTATGTCGGTAAAAATTGGGTAAGTTATAAAAAAATTTTGCCTGGTTTGTCATGCCTGGCTAACAGTGATGTTTTTGAACCAACCTGGCAACAGTGCAAAGGCAGACAGGCACGTATAATTGACTAAGCTGGTCAACCAACCCAATACGGCCGCCAGTTTCTTGCTGTCAGACCAGCTAGTAGCAACACTGGCTAATATAGATGAACAACTTGCTGAAAATAGTATTGATTAATGGCTCAAAAATCCATACAGCTTGAGGACATTATCAGAAAAGCTCACAGTGAAAAATCTGGGACCAGACCAGCCGAAGTACTTGAACATTAACCAGCCTTATTGATGTGATCAAGGGAAGTGCTACATTCCGAGTTTTGCTAGTGAGTGGTATCAACACATCAAAAAGGTCAGCTGTTACACACACACAGTCCAGGTTCATATAGTGAAATTGTTTGGAGTAAAGCAGCCGTCATCCTGATAAATCCTGAGCTCTTTCAGAGCTAAAGTTTCAGAAACTAAAGTTTAATTCTGTTTCCCCTGAAGAGTTTCCTCTGTCCTGTCAAGTTTAGTTTACTTTTGTCAGTTTTTAGTTTTGCTGCTTACTGTAATGTCCATAGTAAGTGACTGCATAACATTCTGGCTGTGTCGGGCTGCCGGAGATAATTCTGACAGGTCCATGGGGTCTTTTCCCCACTCCACTATCTTTGCACGCAGGGCTATGCATTGCAATGTGTGTTTGTAGTCTACATTCAATCAATTAAATGTTATTTAACAAGGAAGCATATTTGTTATTTTTATTATTAATGCTGCTTCTTTAGTAGATAACATTTACCCCCTGAGGGCAGCCAAAACATACATGGAACATTGTGTTGCTGTGGTGATAATTGTAAAGCTAAAGCAGTTGCTAAGCGGCCACCAAAGGATATTTTTTTAAACTTTCAGAAATTGCTAGCCACCAGCAGCTGTCTCTCTGCTACATTGTACGTTGCATGCTCAGGACCAAAACACAGAGAGCTACTACCCAGGGCCGAAGCCCCACCTAGTGGAAAAGTCATGCCACACCACTGATGATTCTTTTAAAAATGCAAAAAATTACAAAAATAAGTTTAACATTCATTTGGCATGCTAAATATCAGATTTACATTGGATCAAAGTACCTATTATTGAAATTTAAGTTTGTTTGAATCCAGTGGTACCAAGCATTTTATATAACTCCTTGTAGTTTTTTGAGATACAGACATTTTTGCATCATGGTATATTTAGTTGTTAGTCACAAGCGGTTACTCATTATATAATTTGTCCCCAAAACACCAGTGGCAATACAGGTTAATTTGATCACATGTTTAAAAAATTATGCACTCAATGAACAGATAGACTCAAGTAAGAATCAAATACAAAAAAGATTTTCCAGTGCACCTTTAGGGAGCAATGATGAGAAATGTAGCTTCATGACTATGAGTTTCCATACATTTCTATGGGGTTTATGAGTATGGCTGTATTCTGATTAACTAATTACGTCTGTTCCTTTTTGAGGTGTCTCTCTACCACTAACAAACACACACACACACACACACACACAAACACACACACACACACACACACACACACACACACACACACACACACACACACACACACACACACACACACACAAACACACAAGAAATACACACGCAAACACACACATACATACAATTACTATTACTACCAGCAATTCTGTTTATTATTATATAAAAATCTTGAAATCTGTACATAAGGTAGCTTATAATCATCTTCATTTCAAAATATCTGACGTTAATATTCAAAAACTAATTTAAAATATAATGCATAAAATATTTCCCAATTCAGTATTTCACAAACAGCAATTCATGCAAATTATAATTATGAGGAGTATTTAACTTCAAAACTTTAAATTATGCAATTGTATAGCAATGTAACAGCCAGTAATCAGCAATTCTGCTTAGTAAGAGCTCCTTATCTGTGGTTCGAAGTCTCTCTTTCCTTTCTTTATGGCCTTTCTTCATGACAGAAACAATTGTTGCTATACAATTGTGTAATTTAAAGTTTTGAAGTTAGTGAAAATAAACACCTAACAACACCTTTAAAGTTCAAACTAAAATGGTGTACTTGATTTGTTTGTAATGTAAAAATGACAATTTGTGGGTTTAGGGGGAGTTATGAGCTAGATCTCAAAAATATTTACCAGTCTACCAAATACCTCTGTGCAGAATGCTTCCTGCTATGTGGTGACACCAACACTCTGAAAAATATTGCTCCTGACCGTTGATCCCTTATATTTGTTGGTATGATCAAGAAACAAACTACAGCAGTATAGAGAGCTAAAGTGAAACCAAAACTTCCAGGTTCTTTTGCACAAGTAAGAAAACCTCATTCAAATCCCTTTACCAGTTGTAACTACGGTAATAACTAAGAATCTACATTTTCTAACCTACACTATCTAGACTTTCTCAACAGCATGCGCTTCGAATGTGTAGATAAGGACGGTAGTTTGATGAAAAAGCGACCTTTAACAAATACAATTTCCTATAAGCCCTAGATTTTAGTGAGCTGACACTGATCGAAATTATAACTAGAAATTAAAAAAAAAAAGACTTACGCAGAGATTGTTGGTGAGTGTTATGGAAATGGACCAAACTGCTGCTGTGCTTGTTGTTTTCATGAGAGCTGTAGTTTTTTCTTTGCTCACAAAGTAAACGTTGTTTAACTTCATTAAAATCTCACTGGTTTCAAATTTGTATAGTAACTGCTGTAGTGGATGTAGATTTGTCTTAGAATATGGAAAGTAAACTCCAGGAACATGCTTCATTCTTTAAAAGACCTGTGGAATGCTGAATGAGAGATTACATTGAGTTACAGAAGGTAGTGCAACAAAAGCTAAGAGATGTGATGACTTTGGCTCTATTTTCTCTTAATGCTAACTTATTTCATAATAAAATCCTTAATTATCTTTATTTTTGAATGCAGACTAAATTGAACATACGGATCCTTGATTGTGCTATTTGGTTAAAGTTTAGATTCAAGATTCTCGATGAGAGTTCATATTGTATTAAGGTGCAATACTTCATCAGTGTTAATGAATTATCACAACAAATGTGTAATATATTTGAAATATTTAATTTTTTTTTTCTACTTTATACAGCTAGACCTGATTTAACTAATTTAGTTTAGTCACAACAAACCCACATGATAACAACCTCTCCTGAAGTGAAAAACGCTAAACAGTTAAAGAAGAAAAAACCTTACAAAGGTGTTATACACTTAGTAGCAAAGGCCCTGCTCTTGACCTCTTTGGCACTGGCTGCCCGTTAAGCGGTGATCCTTTCCTGGGTTTATGGTGCACACTCTGCACGACAGATATCTGGCCTCTTCCTGTTCTCTGTGGTATAGGTGGGAGTACACGCTCCTGTCTTAATATTGGTGTTGGATGAATGGAAGGTGCAGAGGATTTACTGGGCACACTGGATTCTGATGCTGAATATTATTTTTTAGCAGCTTAAGATTTCTCTGGAATGGGTGACAGTGAGTTTTGGTGTGTTATGTTATATATTCCTGACATCATCAATGGTTTCTTTTCTCTCCTGTAGACTAGGAACCCCTCATCAGGGACATTCTATGTGTCTTTGTGCTCACTTATAACAAGGAAAGGTGGTGGTGCAGTCTTAGTAGATTCTCTGACTACACAGCAAGATGGTGATGGAGTTGGATATGAAGAGGGATTATGAGCAGCACTCTCCTTTTGACTCCAAACTCTGACAGACACCCCACATATCTTCACTTTTTGAGGTCTTTCCAGTTTCAATAACTGGGAGACACGGGGATACACTAGCTATACGGGGTTTTGATTGTGATTGATATTTTTTGATGGACACCAGGAACTCCTTTCCTCGTGTGATGCCTCACTTTTCTTCCTCACATGTTCCCACATGACACCAAGACTTAATACAGGACCTTCAAAGCTTCAAAGCTCCTCTAACGTTACCACAAGAGTCTTGTTTGAGAGTCTGGCTGCTAGGACTGCAGTTTGGGAGCGCAGACTTAGCTTTCTGTATACTGGGATGGTAACATTACCTTTTCAGATGGTGGAAAAGGTTTGTTGTGTTTCCCGTCCTTGTTGGCACAGTGTGCCTGCATATGCTGCAACGGATATTGCTCTGCTGTTTATCCAGCTTTAAAAAATCCAAACCATTTCTAAATCAGAGATGATGTTTGACCTCTCTTGCCACAATTTGATCATCTGTGCGACTGTCTTCACGGTCGCTCATCTTTTCATTTCCAACGATGTGTGGTTGTTTTTTTCCTTGTTTTGGCCCTGCACGAATCAGTTTCATAACCCTATTGCTATAGCCAGCCTAATAGGGTGATTGTGCAGATGAGGGCTGACCTAAATGCAGAACAGATACATTTATTGAAAATCAGTTTTATCAACTCATCAGTTTCATCAGATCATCCTCATCATGGGAAATTTTTACATATTAATTATTGAGATTTGTTTTATCGCGCAGCCCTGGTCAAAAGATTTAAAAAAAAGAATATCATTTAACATCCTTGCATCCTTAGACCAATGAACACACAATCACTGTCAGCATCATTTTCAAAGTGTTGGAAACAAAAAGCTACCTTGAATAACTGTAAAAAAAAGAAATGATAAGACTGACTCATTACTGTGACTTTCACAGTGACTTTGATCATCATTGCTCATTTTAAGTTTTTCATTTACGCTTCTCAATTTTTCTCTGTGTTTCTCAGTTTGTCTTTGCACTTCTCAATTTTTCTGAGTTTGTTCATTAAGTAAATGGTAAATGGACAAATGTTCTAGGGGTGGGGATTGTTTCTGCTGCTCTTGTATTGGTCCAATAAACTGTCAATCATATCCTGCGAGGAACTCTGGGAAGTCCCCTATGCTATGAGCCAGTAGCACTACCTAAAAGTTGAAATGTTATTAAGAGATATTTTCACTGTCAGTATTCGTGACTGATTTATAAAACCCTGTAAATATGTCAAAGTGTCTACAGCACTCTAAGTTATGGGCAGTTATTGTGGGCTAGTGCAAGCAAGCCTGTTAGCCCATTTGTTAACTAAATGACACTAAGCCAGCAAAATTGGGAAATGCGTTGTAACACTATGTGTTTTCACACCCTTTTGGTAAGGAACTTTGACCACACTGACACACATTATCAGTAGAAGAAATTGTTAAATCTATTCATGGTCCACCTTAGTTCAGAAATCAAAATCAATTGCATGGCAGACAGTCTACACCATCATCACCAACGCTTGTGTTTGAATGTACACACAAACTGTTTAACTGCTCTCATCCAATTAGTTTTCTGTTTCTGTTGTCATTCAACTGAATGAGCATAAAACAGTGGTTGGATTGAGGCCCATATTGCTAAATAAAGCAAAAAAAGTGTAGCAAATTGAATTGCCTTGTTGGTGAAAGGTGCTATACAAATAAAACTTACCTTGCCTAACAGACACTGGTTAAATTATTATTCTGTATATTCATTAAAAAGACATTTTTTCTCATCAATCTGTTTACTGAAACAAAAATGACACATAAATGATTATTAGTTAATAGTGTGCTTTTTTGTACATTTTGAAAGGTTAGAGTTGGATAGTGTAACAGAAGGACTACTGCCACTCTAGGAGGATCATAAGCAGGTAGCGGAAGGCATTATAAGGTGATGATATGATCATCCTCCTGGTTACTAAGGTTCTACTAAAAAGGGAACTGCAATATGTGTCATTTATATTATCCAGTAGCTTAACAAAAGTTTACCCCATTGAGGCCTACTTAGCAGAATACAATAAAAATACATCAAATGTAATAATACAAATGTACAGAAACCATATCAGTTCTATGGTCTTTGAGAAAACTATTTAACAGCTCAGCAGTGAATATAATCTTAATACTTATATACTGGTCGATAACTCTGAGTCTTGTAGAAAGTGTTTGCTATAAGTCACTGTTCTGTATGTCAGCAGTTAAGCTCAGACAAATACCATATCCGAACTAAGCCACCATTTTTCTACATCAGAAATAGGAACTTTTACACAATCTCCAGATTGGATTAAATACGTGTTCAAAATACAATAACAATGTTTAATGCCTGCTCGGACAGGGTCCAGGGAATGTGTAGCAGCTTTCTTGCACCTCTAACCCCCTATGTGATCACACAGTATAGGTGCTGTTATTAAGCTGTATTTACATTGATTTTGTCAGGTGACTTCATTATCATAACATCGTGATTTACAGTAACAATTGTCTCAGCACAGCAGTGCAGTAGTTCAGGTTTGCCTGGTTAGCAGGAATCATTAGCAATAATGAGCTGCAATCAAATCATTGTTTATGATCATTCGGTTATCTGACAAAAGAAACAGAAAAATAATTAAATATTAACAGCTAAACTCTCTCTCATTCTGTTTATGTGTATTAAAATACAAGTAGGTTATGGGTGATGGTGGAGAGGAGGTCAGGAGTGCACAGATGTTTAACCAATTGAGACTGTCTGTCAAATTGTTCAACACATGTTTGCTGGTATCAACAGTTATTTTGGTTTCTGAACTGAGAAAAAAGATGAATAGATTTTGTGTTTCTTATTTTTGGTTTGCGAGGTTTTTTTGTGTCACAGTTTTTCCCACAGAAACAATCATAATGTGATTTCTGTCACAAATTAGAGCCTGCAGAGCTATTAACCTTATAAACAGTGCTGTTTATAGTTCAATTTTTCTACTAAAAAGTATGAATATGAGTGCTGATATGATCACTTAGGGTAAAAAAACAAGAAACTATTCGGTCTGTGACTATTAATCTTTGAACTGAATGAACTGAATGAAATGATTCAAATAAGTAAAGTGATACACCTTTACTGCCAAAAGTAACTGCAGTGGGTAACCAAGATACCTCAGCATTGTGGATGTTACTTCATGATTTGAATCATGACATGGAGTGTCAACCATTTCATGATTCACAGCCAAGTAGTAAGAGCTTAGTACCTATGATGTCTCTGGGTATCTACCATATGACATTTGAATTTCTTTTTCAAGGTCTTGTTATCTGTAGATGAGTTGGTTGAAAAGAATAAACGGGAAATGAGTATCCTTTAAAATACGACACAAGCCAGCCAAATATTCAACCTGTACTACTGCATCATGTGAAGCTTGTGTTCATCTGTGCCTCTCCCTCTCTCTCACTGTGTGGTGTGTTGGTGATCAGTCTGACAGATGGAGGCTAATTCATCCAGGTGATAAGGCGTGTCATTGGCTCTTTGTGCTGTGGCTGTCTCTACTGTGCTTAATTTGACCTGCTACATGTCGCCAAGCGTGCTGGTCAATATTAGCTCTGCAGCCACTGACTCAAAAGTGTTTGTTCACCCTGTACCTCCCCTCTACCACAGAAAAAAAACACACACTCCTAACACACACTAACAGACAGGGTGGTGATGGCTCTGATAGTAGCATGGAACAGTCACTCACCAAGGCCTAGAGCCAAGAGCAAAACACAGTTACAGCAGATGTTTGATAAAGGAAAACTACTCTAAGTATTGGAGCTGGGGTGTGACATGTTTTTTATGATTCACCTGGGTGCTTATGTTTTTATTATCTTTCTTTAGATTTTTTGAAGTACCCTGAGCATTTCAAACCATGCCTTCCGGAGGACTGGGTGCTAATTACTTTGTCATTTTTATATGATACAACATTGCATCCTTCAAACAAAAATTACCAATTAAACAAACAAATATACACCCGAAACACCAAAATACAAATATTACATAGGACATAAGGCCTAATGGAAGCATTTAACAGAAGTATTCACACAATAGATTTCAAGTTTTACAACATCATTATTAATTACATTACAATGCTGGAAATGTAATTATATCTAAATAAAAAATCAGGAGAATCCCGTTAATCTCATTTTCCCTCCCTCATATTAATACACTTCAACCTTTTGTGGAGTGTCAGTGTTATTCATTAGCCTCTTTTAAACAGAGATCCCAACATCCCAGCAACATACAGAGACCCAACATTCCCTGATGAGCAAGCACTTGGTGACAGTGGCAAGGAAAAACTCCCTTTTAACTCCCTTGAACGGAACCCAGCTCATGGTGGGGAGGGCCATCTGCCTTGATCGGTTGGGTTGAAAGAGAAAGAGAGAAGGGGGAAAGAGAGAGAGAGAGATAGATTTGATTTTGAAAAATCCATTTATTAAACCCAGATCATCGTCACAACATCACCCAAAGACCTGAAAGAAAAATAACAAAACAAACAAACAAAAAGAAACAAAAAACAGTCGCCCAAAAGAAAATTTCTGTCAGAGATTAACAATCCGGCCCCCCCCCCGACAAAACATAAAACCCCCCCACAGCCCTAATGTGCCTGATGTCCCGCACGTTGTCCATCATTATATGGTAAGAGTGTTCCACTCTCAGCCGGGCCTTCAACAGGGCCTGCAGAACCGGCACAGGTTCTAAGCTGCCAGTGTTCTAGACCGGGTTCCTGCACATCAGCCAGATGGCCAGCTAAAAAGTTCACCAGTGTATGTGCCATCTTCTTTTTAGCACAGTACCTGGGGCCAAAAATGAACAAATCTAAAGAAAATTTCTCTCTGATACCCTGAAACCACCTTTTTAAAAGATTGAACAACATCACCAGCCGAGGACACTGGAAAAACAAATGTTCCAGGGTCTCCAACTCAGAACAGAAGACACACTCCACCACCAACTCAGGATCCAGGTGCGCTCTGTATCTTTTCGTAGCTATCACCCTGTGTACAACCCTCCACTGGAGGTCTGCTGTGCGCTTTTCAATGAGCAGCTTGTATAGGGCCCGCCAGCTGCCTTTCACGGAAGCACCTGGACCAAAAAACTCAGTCTACCTCGACTCCCTCACCCCCGCCAAAGAGCACAGGTTCAGAACCTTTACGCAGGTTTGATAGGCTGCTTTTTTCTGTACAGCCTGGAACTGGTCCAGGTGTGGGGTTATAAATGTCTGCAGCTATTTTCTTCCTTCCTGCCACTCCTCCACAATTGGGGTGATGGACAGAGGGGGAAAACTGTACTCGCAGCCTTCGCTCCACTGTTCGCACAAGTTTATGTTTTCTGCCAATGCTCTCCTTCACCACTCTGTAAATCAGCCTGGTAGAGTTGATGTTTCTCCTCCTACGCAGGTCGTCCACAGATGTTGCCATCACCGTCATCAGATAACCTAGTTAGGTGCAGCCAGCCTCCCTGAGACTAGCTCATAGGCTGGCAGACTGCAGCATTTGGGTCTATAGAGGGTTGTTGAAAAACAAAGGATCTTCAAACAACCACATGCCTGGAGTTTCATTTGTATAACGTGTGATCTTAAAAATCTGCCATGACTGCAGGACAGAACTGTAAAAAGGTGTAAGTCCAGTTAGGTCCACTGTTTTCGGCTGAAGGAGGAAAAGCTGTTTGTCTCAGCCCAGTCGCCTGGCTCTCCTCAGCAGCAGGCGAGCTGTGTCGAACCAGCGTGGGCCACAGTTGTATGGCAGCTTTTGCGTGGTCTGGAGTCTAAATTAGTCCCTTTTGGACTGGATGTTGATCAGTCCCTGACCCCCTCCAGCCACAGATAAATGTAGGGCTGCCTGCTGACCCAGTGGTAACCAGACCAGAAGAAGTCCAGGATGGCTTTCTGAATTTCCTCTATGGTGGCGCCTTGGTGGCGTCAGAGTGATAATAAAAAGTCCAGCATCGGAAGACCACTGAGCCGACCTCTCAGCCTGCACAGCAGGGGCTCGATAGCTAAGCTGTATAGCTGACCTGAGATAGGACAACCCTATTCTTATCCCTCGCTGTACAGGGACTGGCCAGCTCAGCCCCGTCCCCATCTTCACCATACATTGTGCACCTTTAAACCAACCCAAGCCAGAAAACCATCACCAATACCAAAAGCCCTAAGTGCAGAAAACAAGTAAGAGTGATCCATCCTGTCAAAAGCTTTTTCCTGATCTAAAGACACAATCCCACAATTTACATTATAATATTTACAAACTTCAGTAACATCTCGTATGAGAAAAATGTTGTCCATGATTGTCCTATCAGGTACACAATAAGTCTGGTCTATATTTACAATTATTTCCAGGACGTCCTTAATTCTGTTTGATAAGGCTCTGGAAAGCACTTTATAGTCTGTACAGAGGAGAGCAACTGGCCTCCAGTTCTTAAGTTGGGCCAGATCTCCTTTCTTGGGTAGCAGGGAGAGCACCACCCGCTGACAGCAGACTGTGAGAGATCCTGTTCTAAAGTACTCTAACAGAATATCATGTAAGTCGGGTCCAATGGTATTCCAGAAATGCTTGTAGAAGTCACTGGAGAGACCATCGATCCCTGGTGCCCTGGTTGACGGCAACCGTCAACTCCTCCAGAGTCGGCTCCCGATCCAGACCAGCTGTCTCGTCTGGGCTAAGTTGAGGAAGCCCTTCTAGAAGTTCCTCGCGGCACTCCATGTTTCAATGGCCTGCATCAAAGAGGTCGGTATAGAAATCCATTGCATGGTTCCTCATCTCATCCGGACTAGTGGTCACTCTGCTTCTGGCAGCCTAAGGCAGGTCATCTGCTTTCGTTGCGCTACCAATTTCTCTAAGCTGAAAAAGAAGGAGCTTGGAGCATCCATGTCTTTCAGCTGGACGAAGCGGGACCTGACGAGGGCTCCCTTCACTCTCTCCTGCAGTAAGGAGCTCATTTCCAACCTCTTTTCCTGCAACATTTGGCCCTTAGCAGGATATGGGTCGCCATGCAACCCCTCTTCAATTTCCCTAATGTTGGCTTCAAGTTCTTGCACTGCTAACTTGATTTTAGCAGTGGAAAAGCAGGTGTACTGTTGTCAAAAACACGAATTTGTACTTTGCCAATCTCCCACCATAGTTTCAGTGAACTGAAGTTAGTTTTTTAAATTTTCCACTGCTGCCAAAATTGCTCAAAGCAGTGGCAGAAAGTCCTGTCCATTAGGAGTTTGTTATTAAAACTCCAGTAGGATTTAACCCTTTCACTCTGTGAAATAAACAAATCTATGCTGACTAAGTGATGGTCAGTGAACCCAACTGGACTAATTATGCTCTCAACCAGTCTGGAGCTAAGACTTTAGGAGATATAGATCCTTTCCAGTCGGGCTGCACTGACCGGGTTGTCTCTGACCCTCACCCATGTGTACTGTCTGGACTGTGGATGTTTGACCCTCCATGTGTCGAGCAGATCTAGTTATGTTATGATGCTGTTTAGGTTCTGGGATGACTGTGTTTGGGGTTCCTCGCTTGTCCTGTTCACAGTGAAGTCGACAGTACAGTTGAAGTCCCCACCAATGATGAGTTGATCCTGATGATGATTCTTTAGCTCATTCTGTAGCTTGTTAAATAAAACTACTCTTTCAGCTCCTTGATTTGGAGCATATATGTTGACAAAGCAGAACACAGATTTCTCAATTTCTGCTCCGACCATCAGCAACCGTCCCTTCACTACTTGAGTAGAAGACAGAACCATTGTATTTGTGGTTGGTTTAAACAAAACGGCTACTCCTGCACTACAGTAGGTGTCATGGCTAAGGGCATATGAACCCTCCCACCATAAACCCCAATCTACCTCGTCTGTCTGAGTTGTGTGTGTCTTTTGTAAAAACAACACACCAATCTTTTTTTGAGCAGAAATTTCAGATATTAAAGCTCTTTTGTGATTGTCCCTCCCACCACTGATGTTGAGAGACCCTATTCTGAGGCTCCGCATACAGAGGTCAGAGAAGAGCATCAGACATAAGACAAGCAGGGAACAGTAGAGAGGAAAAAACATCTTGTGGTACATGATCATGTCAGTGACCTTCTAGTCCTTTTAGCAGTTTTACTTTTTGCTTCTTTCCTCAAAGTTGTGATGTGTTTTTTGAGATGGATACGTTTCTTTTCATCCGAAATGTCAAAACCAACCAGTTTTTTTAATATAAAAACAGATCTGATGAATTTATCAGTGTCTCTGAAATAATCCTTCACTTCAACAGATTTTCCAAATGTTTCATCCAGGAACTGATTTATTTCCTCTAGAGAGTAGAGGTTTGTGTCCCTGTTAGGAGTCTCACCAATATATACAACGTCTGACTCAGAGTCATACTCCATTTCTCCTCCTGCACCTGATACCCGGCTACCGAACACGCCTTGTCCTTCAGTATCAACCCTGACTGCAAGAATGGTGGAAGCTGCTTCTTCAGCTTTTTCTACTGACTTTTTTTGTACCTCAGCCCCTGCAGACTGAGAACTGCTCAGGTTCTCTGCAGTCTCAGAAGCCTGTAGCTGATTATTACTGTCGGACTGTGAATCTGTGGCATCGGCTGCTGTGTCTGCAGCACCATGGTCCACCCCCTCAGTCCCAGCTGCGGGCCCACCCGCCTCCCCGAGCAGACTCCTCCGCCGCCGCCTCGGTGCGTGCGGACCCGACCGCCAACCCTGCCACCTGTTGTTGTCTATGTGGACATGCAAATTGTTTGTGACCAATGTCTCCACACTTGAAATATTTCAGCTACCCTGAGCTGGTGTAGACCAGGTATTGGCCATCAACGTGCTTCACCCTGAAAGACACCTCCAGCGTCTGGGTCGGCGAGTCCAGGAACGTGAACACCTCCCGCCTCAGAGACTGGACGTGCCTCAGTTTGGGATCCTTACATCCCAGACTCACTATTTTGAACCTGCTGGCGAATTTACCGAACCCGTGGAGCTCGGTCTCCAGCGATTCATTGGGAATAAACGGTGGAACACCGGATATAGTGATCCGAGTGGAGGGCAACGACAGTGTGGAGATCTCCCTGATAAACACATCGCTCTCGGTCAGACAAAAAACCTGAGGCTCGTCTTTCAGTAACACAACCACCGCTTGGTTAATTCTGGAGGCAAAACACAGCTGATCGTGTCCCACCTGTTCACCGGCGGCCACAAGAACCTCCTCCACGGTCACGGTGCTATCCGTCGGGACTATCCACAATCCCTGCCGGATAGACATAGGATGTGTCTCAGAGGACGCCATCACTCCCGAAGGACTCCTGAAAAAACCACCATTTGATCGGCAAACAAATCAATAAACCGATTAAGAAAAATAAAGCTCAACTGATCATGTACAGAGGAAAAGATGGAGAGATAATCCAGAAACAGACAGAAAACAGTCCACAACTCCAACTCCTCACACACGCAAACAACCGGAAGCACAGAGAGAGAGAGAGAGAGAGAGAGAGAGAGAGAGAGAGAGAGAGCATAGCACAATGCAGGTTCCACAAAGATTGTGTGGAAGGGTATAATAATAATAAGACTAATAATAAACTAATAATTATATAATACGGCTAATAATAATAGTAATAGTAATAATAATAATAATAATATAACAATAATAATAATAATAATCAGACTAAACACAATAATCATGAAAATAATAATAACTGAAGCAGTGCATGTTGAGCAGGGCATGTAGGTGGTTTGCTGTCACTGATCGAGACTGCAGCTTTGGAGGCAGAAATACTTCCAGAAAGCGACACGAAGAGAGATGAGAGAGACGAGAAAGCAGAAAACTAAGGGAGAGAGAAGAAGCCAAGTTAGTAACAAGTATCAATGGGATATCAATGCGTGTGGATGGAGAGGGAGAGGAGGAGAGAGGAGCTCAGTGCATCATGTGAAGTCCCCTGTCAGTCTAGGACTATAGCAGCATAACTAGGGGTTGATTCAAGACAAGCCTGAGCCAGCCCTAAAGATAAGCTTTATGAAAAAAGGAAGGTTTTAAGCCTACTCTTAAATATGGAGAGGGTGTCTGCCTCCTGGACCCAAATTGGAGGAAGGTTCCAGAGTAGTGAAGCCTGATGGCTGAAGGCTCCCATTCTACTTTTGGAGACTCTAGGAACCACAAGTAAGCCTGCATTCTGGGAGCACAGTGTTCTAGTGGGGTAATAGGGTACTATGAGCTCTTTAAGATATGATGGTGCCTGACTATTAAGGACTTTGTAGGGAAGGAGGAGGATTTTAAATTCTATTCTGGATTTTAAAGGGAGCCAATGCAGAGAAGTTAACACAGAAGAAATGTGACCTCTTTTCCTAGTTCCCGTCAGTACTTGAGAGTACTTAGAGACTTGTTTTGGCAGCCTGATAATGAGGAATTACAATAATCCATCCTAGAAGTAGAACTAGGACTAGATTTTCTGCATATTTTTTAGACAGGATGTGCCTGATTTTTTTATGTAATGTTATGCCTTTTTTATGAAAAAAGGCAGTCCTTGAAGTTTGTGTGAGTCAAAGGACATATCCTGATCAAAGATAACTGCGAGATGCCCAGCGGTGCAGATCGAGGCCAGGGCAGTGCCATTTAAAGTAACTACATCATTAGATAATGTTTTTTCTGAGGTGTTGGGAGCCAAGTACAAAAACTTTTAATAGCCTGAAATTGCTAGTCATCCAGGTCTATATGCCCTTAAGGCATGCCTAAAGTTTAGCTAACTGACTGGTTTCATTATGCTTCACTGACAAGTACAATTTAGTATCATCTGCATAACAATGTAAGTTTATGGAGAGTTTTGTAATAACAATGTCAGAGGGAAGCATATAAAAGTGAGTAGAACTGGTCCAAGCACAGAACCTTGTGGCACTCCGTGACTAACTTTGAGTATATGGAGAATTTAATTTTAACATGCGCAACTGGATTCAGTCTCATGGATAGGACTTAAGCCCTCTTAGAGCAGTTCCTGTAATGCCAGTTAAATTTTCCAGTCTCTGTAATAGGATGTCATGGTCAAAAGTGTCAAATGCAGCACTAAGATCTAATAAGACAAGTAAAGAGACAAGTCCTTTGTCCAATACAATTAGAAGGTCATTTTTAACTTTCACCATTGCTGTCTCTGTGCTATGATGCACTCGAAATCCTGACTGAAAATTCCCGAATAAACTATTGAGTATGTAGAAAGTCACACAGCTGGTTGGCAACTTCATCTTAGAGTGAAAAGGAAGGTTAGATATATGTCTATAGTTGGCTAAACCACCTGGACGAAAAATAGGCTTTTTAAGAAGAGATTTAATTAGAGCTACTTTAAAGAACTGTGGTACATAGCCTGTTAATAAATACAGATTGGGAGATTGGGAGAGAGGGAGATTTTTATTATTTTTTTATATATATACACATATATTGACATATATTATTTTTCTAAATTATTACTATTATTTATTTTAATTATTGCTTTGCAACAAATCTTACTTAAACCACAAATCTTGGCCAGTATTGTTTTCCACGGCTGATTATGATGGTATTATTTTTGGATTGAAGTAGTTGATACAGTGTAACTCACAATTTTAGGTGATACTTAAAGGTTCTCTGTGGAGTTTCTGACTACTAGTTGTCGTATTGAGATCTATTTCTATGAGTGGATCACTGTTTTGTTTATCTTGTTCAAACGCACAAGAATGCACAAGCACAAATGGGTGACGCAATACACAGTCCTACCAATGGTGTCACTATTCCATGGATCTACAGGTGGTGGTAATGCACCAAGATATGTAGCAAAGCACCACCAAAGGCTGGAAAGAATAAGACGGCTGGTTAGAAAATACTGACATAAACAATTCTGGATGTAAAATGTTTTATGAGGAGACATGTTCGTTAGATTCCAAGGATACACACAATGTGTTTTGGTGAGAAACACTCACTATAAACAGAAGTTTTGTTTGTTTACTCCACAGAACACATTTAACAATGTACAATTCTATACTAACTTAGCACTCTATTAGGGACACCATATTAATACTGGGGGTGGCCTGCCTTTGCTCCCTAAACAGCCTCAGTTCTTCATGGCATGGATTCCACAAGATGTTGGACACATTGCTTTGAGATTCTAGTCCATGTTGACATAATTGCATCACATCATTTCTGCAGATTTGTCAGCTGCAGATTTGTCTTCCATTCTACCACATCCCAAAGGTGTTCTACTGGAGGACGCCAAATTCTAACCTTACCATTTGCTTCAGAAGAAATCCAGAGTCACCAGACCAGGCTACGTTTTTCCGGTCTTCACCGGTCCAGTTTTGGTGAGTCTATACCCACTGCAGCCTCAGATATATGTTCTCGGCTGAGAGGAGTGGAACCTAATGGGGTATTCTGCTGTTGTAGTCCATCTTCCTCAAGGTTGGACTTGTTCTAATATGCTTTTCTGCTCGTCACAGTTGTAGAGTTGTTATCTGAGTTACTGTAACTTTTCTGTCAACTCGAACCACTCTGGCCATTCTCCTCTGACCTCTCTCATCAACCACTTAGTGGAGGTTTTTTTGTTTTTTGCATGAGTCTATGTAAACTTTAGATGTTGTTATGCGTGGGAATCCCAGGAGATAAGCAGGTTCAGAAATACTCAAACCAGCCCATCTGGAACCAACAATTATGCCAACATTAAAGTCACTGAGATCACATTCTCCACTCTGATGTTTGATGTGAGTATTAACTGAAGCTCCTGAACTGTATCTGCATGTATCTGTCTATTGCCGTACTGTTACTTGATATGCTGATTGGATAATTGTATGAATAAGCAGGTGTACAGGTGTTAATGAGCACTGTATTAGGTACAATCATTGAGTGTACATTGTAAAGAATTTAATTCATAGGTGAGAGACCCTCTAAAACAGCCTTTAGACCATAATGGAACACTCCACTGATTCGCAGCATATTAAAAAAATATCCTCATAAATACAAATAAAAAATATATTGCTAGAATTATTTCAGAAGCATTTGATGAGTTAGGGATCATTCAAACATGAAAGGTAGAATTCACAGCAGCAACAGTAGCTTTTCTAACCTTGCGGATGACCTCTTCACACTCTGAATTCAAAGGTAAAAAATTACTTTCTGTTCGAGGTTACCAAGCTTGTATGTTTAAGTGTCTAAATCCTATATGACGATTTATGATGGGCAGACGGGGGCGGTCTGTGTGAGTGTTTCAGCTCATATTCTGTTTGTTTAGAGTCCGCAGCTCTATGAGGGCAGCAAGGTAGCAGCTCACTGGGTATAGATTGTTTGTCATTTGGCATTTCAAGTGGAACTAACAAGCCTATAAAATGGTAACGAGAGAAAGACGGGAGGAGGCTGAAGGCAACCTGGAGAGGAGACACACATTCAGAGGAGGAGGGAAGAAGGAGAGAGAGTGAGAGAGGAAGGAGAGAAGAGGTGAGGAGAGGAACAAGAGATGGATGGGTAGAGACAAAGGGTATAAAAATGAAAATAACAGCTGTAGCTATGAGAGATAGGAGGAGGTTGAGTGGGAGAAATTTCATGTGAAATTGTTTGTGTGATTTGGTAACAATATCTGGTATTTCACACTCATGTGGATCTGCACCCCCCCCATCCCCCTCCACCACAAGCCTCCCACCACCCCACACCCCTCCACTCTTCTCTGATTATTTCTCTCTTTTTCTCTCGAGCAACAGCGACAGGATGCAGTTGCCGTGTTGAAGCCAACCTGGATAGGGTCAGTCAGTGTCACTGTGAAACTAACACCTTCCAAGAAACAAAAACCAGCAGCCATGACAGACCTGTGTGGATCATTGCTGTACCAAGGCCAATTACATTTCAAGACTAGGTCCAATGGGAGTCCATCAACACTGAGTCAAGTCTGAGACCAGATCAAACCCATTGGTGTTAAATGTTAATAACATTAAATCATAATTGTGTAATGTGAAAGGTCACAAGTATGACCAAACCAGGTGACAATTCTTCCAACTCTAGGAGTTGTAAATGCTCTATGCAATGTTAAGCCACTTTTAGCACACAGCTTTGGCTTTTGGACTGCAGTGTATGACTGTGTATACCAGTGGTTCTCAAACTGGGGGTTGGGCCCACGTGGGTGGCATAGAGCCAATGCAGGGTGGGCGTGGATGACCTGGGGAAAAATATGGAGTGAAACTAAGTTGAATGAATATGATATATGCAGGCAAAATAAATAAACAAGAGTTTACTGATGCTATCGTGCTGGCCTTTATTTCACTAGAATTAAACTTTGATCCTTTTTTATTAGTTGCTTCTACTTTCATTGTCAATGATTGATAGAAAATTGTGTGTGTGTGTGTGTGTGTGTGTGTGTGTGTGTGTGTGTGTGTGTGTGTGTGTGTGTGTGTGTGCGTGCCATAAAAAATTTGAGAACCAGAAATAGAGCTAGCTATGTACCATACTGTACCTTAGGTAACCTTTGCTAAATCTGTGGTGTTTTATAGAACTTTGAAACATGTAGTACATGTATGAACAGACACCAAAGCCCCTGTGAAATATGACTAGCTGATTCCATAACGACACACTGACCGTGCCATTCATACTCAGACCACAAGGTATAGTGGTTATGTAGTAGGGTACTGTAAGTTCCCCCATACACACAGAGCAAGACAGCTAACTATGAACCACATTGGAGAATGCAAAGAGGAGGTAAACGAGGAGCCCAGCCAAGAAAAATTATTTCTGCAAATTTACTAAGACTAATAGTTTTTTAGCCATGCTAACAGCTCTGTGAGGCTGTATTTAGGTTAGGCACAGTTGTGCTTTGAACTAAATGCTAATATCATCCTGCTTACATGCTCACAATGACAGTGTTAACACCCTGACTTTTAGCAGGTAATGTTTACCACTCAATGCTTTTACATAAGTAACCGGGTTACCGGTATCTCTCTCCAGTAAGATTATTTCTTATGTCCTGTAAACGAGAAACCTGGTTTCTGTAATTAGGGTAGGGGATTAAAGAAACCTGATTTCCCCAGTTAGATTTAATCTGTTTCGATGTTGAAATATGATTATTTCTTAAATTTAGACACATTCACCCTGTTAGGCTCTGTCTGTCTGTCCTCTCACTGTGCTGTCAGGCTGCTCTGACACAGACACATACATCAAGAAAAAAAAGTATAAGTCAGGACCTCTGGACCGGGGGACAGTGTCTTCTATCACTACTAATGTTGAAAAGCTCTTCTGGTTTTGCCTCAGTACAGATGTGTTTTCCTCATCTCTCTGCCTGCTATATGCTTTGAACTTTTTTCTAACATTTTCTAATTTCCTAAATATTCTTCCAAAGAGAGCATATTAACAGTTACACTGTCACTACCGAAAACATCCATAGTGGAATTGCAGAACAGAACAAAAGTTTACTTTTGGGACACGGTGAAGTTTTCAGACGCCTGCCACAGACTTCCTTCTAGCCTACGGAAATAAATAAATAACGGAAAATATATAATAAATAAATAAACAACAAGACACCGCTAACATCCAAAGTCATCATCAGCCAGGTCCTCGTCCCAGCCCACACAAATGGTGTGAAACCATAATACTGCTGGTGGATGTTGAAAGTCCAGCAGACAAGGAGGAGGAATAATAAGGGAATAAGGGAACAATGGTGGAGATCTGCTGTATGAAAAAGAGACAAAGCTTAGACATTTTTTGTTTAGTTTATATCATAGTTAATGTAACAAACATGTAAAAGTTGTTTGTTTTTACAGGTTATAAAAAGCATTTACACTGGGAAGGAGAGGAAAGGGTTTGGGACCCTAAGGGGCAACATCCTACTGCCGCCATTGAAGACACTAAAAGATTAATAATATTCTTCACGTTGTATTCTTCACTTTATTACGACGTGAAAATTATAGAGAGTGGGAGAATGTACTATCCTGCTTATGCAGGATGACTTTTCACCTGATATTGTACATCTGAAACCCTATCTTGTCGCAGCTGTAGATTTGAAAGGACTTCTCTCTCAACCCATTTTCCTCCAGGGTGGCAGTCAGGAGCCTGAGGTACTCCTAAATTGGCCCCCTCTTGGCACAGAATGTCAGTCCATCTAGTAGATGCTGAGATTGAGAAGTGCTACCAGTCTGGCTAAAAAGTGTTGGAAGGATGAGGTATTCTGAAGTTAATGTTAGAGAGTGGATGAGATCAGGTTGAGAAACAACCTGCTTCCTGTGTCTATCAGCTTTGTCACAGCCAAAATGCTATGTAATAACTGACCTGAGGTGACTGAACTGCAGGAATGTTAAAAGTATTTATACACTACAACATGAGTCTTTTACTGTGAGTTAAGAGCAAGAAATTATTGTATTTAATGTGTTCAGAGAACATGCTGTTAGCTGAATTTTCTTGATCACTTATGGCGTTCAGCTGTGATCTGGATAATAGGTCCTGTTGTGTGTAAAATACTCTAAAAAAAAAAATACGTGGTCTCTGCAGTGTCTAGCATTCAAACAGATAAAATGGGCTGTAAATTATGTCTGGTATTTCTTTGTTTTTAACTGACATGAAGCTTTGCATGATGAAACATTGTAGAGTTTGTATTATGTGTTAGCAATCGGGCAAAGTATGACTGAACCACCTAAAAATCCTTTGGGACAGTCATAATAAAGAGCTTCCAAAGATGCCACCCATCACATTAGACTAGATTAACTTTGAAAAAGACATAAAATCGGTTTTTGACTAAACCTAAACCGATTGTGAACATTATTGGATGAAACTGAGAAAGTGTCAGTCTGACCCATGTAAAAATATTTTCAATGAACAATGGCTCAAATGACTGTGTGTAATATAAAATGAAATCACCACCCCACTATGCAGTTCCCCTCAGCTCTACGGAGTGATTTAGCTTCTTTAAGCTCATCATTTTGGTATTTTGGTATTTTTGGTACATTTGGTCCACAAATGTACTGTTTTGATTCAGTCTCATGGCTCTTGTCAAACTGGTTTCCAGCAGCAGCAGCAGCAGCAGCTGTTTTCCATGAAAAAGCTCTGCACTACCTGCTCCGCCGCAAACAGCAGACAAACACAGTTAGAGATTAGCTGGTGAACAAAGTGGATCATTTAGCAGCTAAAGAGACAGATATTTCCCTCAGGAGTTGGTGGTGATCAAAACAGACCTGAAAGGAGAGTGAGTATTGAACTGAAATTCATCAGACAAATATGACTCCAAATGATTGTTAATGTTAGTCTGTGTCTGCAAGATTTATAAATAGACAAGTATTTGCTAACATGTTAGCAAATATGTAATTTTCAGCTTGTAGCAGAGTTCTACAACCACATATCTAAAAAAAAGTTATAAGGATATTTTTGACAAAACTCCAAATGGCAACCGAGTGAATAAACATACCTGTCCATGGCTTTGTCTGGACAGCCTGAAGTCCTCATTTCAGTGCTCAATACATCATAAATGGGCTACAATGCCTGTCACACAATAGTCCTACAAACACAGCTAAGAAATACAACCTTCTTTCCTTTGTCCTTGGAGGATAGAAATCACAAAGGAATGGAGGCTTGGGTGGCTGTCATTAACTTGTGAACTTCATAAGTATCATGTGACCATTTTATATTTACCACGTGATTTTCACATTTTAATTCTTAACATGAAGTGGACCAATATAAAATCAACTGCAGGATGTAAACAATGGAGTCTTCATGGTTTTTGGCAATTGTCTATTGTGTACTATGTGTTTAAATAAAATATCATAACCTGAGCTCTAAAATAATGCATGCAACATGTGTCTCATACAACTTGCCTGATTCAACCACTGGTATTTATAATTTCTGGCTGACATCTGAGAACAAATTCCTGACAGAAAACATGGAAAATTGCAAATTAGCTTTAATTCAGCTGTGATCTATTTGAGGTAGGATCAGGGGTGGCTCGGTATTATGTTGTGTTGAATCCTCCCCTAAAGAACATTTAATTTGGGAAAGGAAGTGCACATTCAGCCAAATAATCTTTGTCCTGAATCCTCCAAATCTAACTCTCTAAGACACTGCTTATATCCACTGAACTTGTCTTGACCCAAAGAACTCTGAGAATCAACAAGCGTACAGATGCATAGAAAGGTTTAGGGATGATTATGATTATGCAAAGACTCTTCACTATGGGAGGACATACAGTATCTGTGATAAAGTAGTGGTACTGACTAAACTCTATCAAAGTGCTACTTTTTATATTTTACAATTGTTTTCTATGGCCTGTCATTTACTCCTGTTTCAGAATAAAACAAACTAAACCTATAAAATGAATGTGAAATAAAGAAAAAAACAAAACAGTGCATTTGATGCAATAACTTTATTGGGCTGATTCTCTGCACCAGAAGCGCCATGCATTTGATCAGTATCATCAAACAGAAGGCTTGACAAGCAGTAAAAAACAAGAAGCCATGTAGCAATGTCACAGCAGAGGAGGGAGATTTCTACTGGGAATGTACATTTGTTTAGAAGTTTTGAGAGGGCAGCATGTTTTATAGATGAACCTCGTGAAATAACTGAATATTAGTGAACTTGTTACATAACTTTTTTTTCAGTGACCCAGCTGATGTTCCTCATAGATGTTGAGTATTTTCACTTTGATGTCAAATTTTCATAATCAGGCTTATTCTCTCCTTGAGCAATCTAGGCAGTTCAAGCTATAGATCTCTGATAAGGATGTATCCTTTGATGAGACCAATGTTTACAACTGACATGATGGTTCACTGAAAACAGTCAGTCAGATTACCATATGGTTATTATGTGTATGCATGTGGAATAGGTAATGGATGATTAATGGAGCTTAATTGAAGCTACAGCTGTGTAGCCATAAACATTCAAGCAGTAAAATTTCTCATATAAATTTCTCTTCAATGTTAGAGTCAGAATAATAAGATGGTACAAACTCACCATTTTTGAAACAAAATTAGGGTTCTATTAGTGTCTACTTGTTCTCACCTATTTGACCACTTAAATGCAAAGTTAATACTTCATATGCTGAAAAGCATATGAAGTATTAACTTCTAAATAACTGGTAGCCCAGTTTGTTCAGATAATGTCAGCTTGTTAGCTAAGTAATCAGTTTGTGAGATAACAATTTCTTGCTGATACTTGCTAATGTGTTGAATATCTTAGAGTAGCTACTAGTAGCTAGTGTGGTCAGTCCCTGAATGCTGACTTAAACACTGGTGTCTTCTACCTGTATCAAATACTAAAAAGGATTTTTTTGTTCATGTTAGCATCGTCCCCAGTGGATATTTCAGTAGATGCTAATATTATTGCCTCTTTCTAATTCTGAAAATCTCTTACAGCACACTCACAGGCAAAGTATTTCTGACCTGCTGACCCCATATGGGCCTGAGTGCATCCAGCGTTAATGTATTGTTAGTAGGAAACCAGTCTTTTGCACAGTTTTGCCAGATTTGACTGAAACCAAATAGCTCAATCAGAGCCTTGAACCTGCTCTTCTTTTTCTTTTTAGATGTTATTTTTTGTAAAAAGATTAAAAAAAAAGTTTGTTCAAATACAGTCTGAAGCTGATGATGATGAGAGTATGAGTGTGTGTATGCATGCAATGGCATGAAAAAGTTTGTGAATAGTTAAGTGAGTAGAACATGAACTGATCTCCAAAAGGCATAAAGTTAGAGATGAAACATTCTTTTCAACATTCTAAGCAAGATTAGTGTATTATTTTTGTTTTGTACATGAGTGAAAAAAAGGAAAAGAGCCCCTTACAAAAGTTGAGGTCTGGAAGGCCAAGAAAACTTTCGGAGAGAACTGCTCGTAAGATTGCTAGAAATGCAAATCACAACCCCTGTTTAACTGCAAAAGACCTTCAGGAAGATTTAGCAGACTCTGAAGTGGTGGTGCACCGTTCTACTGGGAAGTGACACCTGCACAAATATGACCTTCATGGAAGAGTCATTAGAGGAAAACCTTTCCTGTGAATCGACCATGCTTTGGGCTTGTGTTGCAGCCATTGACATGGGGAACATTTCACTGGTAGAGGGAAGAATGGATTACCAGCAAATTCTGGGAGCAAACATCAAACTTTCTGCAAAAAATCTGAAGATGAAAAGAGGATGACTTCTACAACAGGATAATGATCCTGAACACACCTCAAAACTCACAATGGACTACCTCATTGAAAATCTGTGGCTAGACCTCAAAAGAGAATTGCATACAAGACAGCCCCAGAATCTCACAGAATTAGAAGCGTTTTGCAAGGAAGAATGGACGAAATCCCCCAAAGAAGAACTGAAAGACTCTTTGTCGATTACAAAAAACATTTACAAGCTGTGCTACTTGCCAAATGGTGTGATTTGTTACTTGTTACTTAGTAACAAAGGGTGTGTTACTAAGTACTGACCATGCAGGGCACCCAAACTTTTGTTTTGGGTATTTTGCCTTTTTTGTTATTTTGAAACTGCAAAAGATGGAAATAAAAGTAATCTATGTTAAAATATTAAAGAAATGTGTCATAGTTAACTTTATGCCTTTTGGAAATCAGGTCCTCTTTTACTTGCTTAACTAATCACAGTAACAGAAATTTTGATCAAGGTTGCCCAACACTGTATGTGTGTGTGTATGTATGGATGGGCTTGTATATGGATGCCCGTACACTATGTAGATATCTTTTTAAAGGTATGTAGAAGTATCCATCCAGCTATCCTTTAGTTATACCTGCCTATCCTTTGGGGTATGTTAAATTTTAATTATTTATTTTACTCAGTAACATTTTTTACATTTCTATTCAAATATAATTAACTTACATCTTTGTTCATAACTTTCATAACTTTATTTCTTTAACCTATGTTTACCTAATAGAAGCATGTCAGACAGCAGAGGGTTAAACAATGTGTATGATTTTTAAGATTTAATTATCAATGAAAATTATAAATGGGGACTGAGTGTCTATAAGCATGCTAGCAGCTTTGTTAGACTGCATTAGGCACAGCAGTGCTTTAAGGTAAATGCTAACATTAGAATGCTTGCATGCTCACAATTCTCAATAATTTTGCAGGTATTTGGTCATAAAAAAACTGGACAAACAGAAATTCTGATCTGATAATGGCACGAGATGAAAAGTCAGAGGATCACCAAATTTATTACAATTCATTCTGAGGGGAACATGAATGTCTGTGCCAAATTTTACGGCTATACATCCAATAAATGTTGAGACACTTCATTTCAAACCAAAAACGTCAACCTCATAGGGGCACTAAAGGAAACATCAGAGGATCACCGAAGTTGGTAGGATTCATTCTCTAAGAACCATAAATATCTGTAGAAATGTTTGTGCCAGTATTTTTTATTATATATTGAGATATTTCACAGGATAAGTCAAATCTTTGACCTGTTGGTGGTGTTAGAGAAAAAGTCAGGGTATCACCAAATTCAGTACGCTTCATTATCTGGAAACCATGAATGTCTGTACAGAATTTCATGGCAATCTATCCAGTACATGTTGAGATATTTTAGACCAAAGTGGTGGACCACATGGCACACAGACCAACATTGCTAGCCATAGAGCCATGCTGGTAGCATGGCTAAAAATGATATGACATACAATACAGTAATGATGGAATATTCTGACATGGAGAGGTTAGCTACTGGTTTATGTAACATGACATCATTCCATAACCTGCAACCACCATCACTTAAAACGACCTACACCATAATCACTACAGAGTCTTGTAGCCTGGTAGTTGTATATAAAGACATACTGCCAGTTTGGCAGTAGACCTACATGGTGGATTTATGATGTCAATGAAAAGCCTCTATTGTGATGTCACAGTGGCTGTTATTTGTTGTGATGTCACAGTGCTGGTCACCATATGTCTTTCCCTGGAGAGAGGAGGCTCTCCACTGATTAGCTGAACAGCTTGTTGCCCAATAGGCCATGAGGTTAATTGACCTTTTAGGGGGAGGCATGTAATTTACTTAATGGGACAAGGTTGTAACACTTTTGTGTGTGTGTGAGTATGTTTGTGTATATGCAAATCATCATTAAAATGGACATCCTGATTGCTGTTTGCATTTTTCTGAGTCAGGCTGAAAAAGCTGTTAATACATGAACAAATGTATTGTGCCTATCATTGTCTTCTGCCCTCCATGTTGCTCTGCTGTCCTTGGAGCGGGGAGATCTCATGCTTATGATTCTGAGCGAAACAAAACCCAATAGTTCTGCATAAATTCTAATTCTACTACCTTGTTTTCCATGTTGTCTGTGAGACTAATCTGTGACACTCAGACATTAGCATTTTGTAGATGCACACTCATAAAAACTGTGTACCATCCCAGCTGCCTCTATCACCAATTACAGGAATTGCATGTAATGGAATTAAAGCACACAGTTGATGGTAGATTCTCTGTGCGTATGTGTATTTGTATAAGTGTTGTACATGTATATGTGCTCACAGTGTGCTTCTGTGTTACTGCTATCTATGGTTGGCCAGCTGTAAAAGTGTCTCCGCCAGCTCTTCTCTCCTCCATTTATACAATCATCCAGTCCAGCAATGCACCTAATGGCCCACACCACAGCAGAACACAGCTCCACGCATGCTCTGCACCAAATCCACACACCATCTACACTTCCAGCACTGAAACTTCTGCACAATACAAAAATGGCATACTGTGAGCAACAAAGTTTAACAAAATATGTGCTCAAACTCAGAAATGACATTAAACATAAAGGCAGGGAATTTCAAGACTGTTACTGTAAAATGAATTGACTCAAGTTACAGAGTGGCATTTTATTTGTGTAAAGGTTTTTCATTAATTTTGTTAAAGCAAAGTTGGTTGGTTAGGGTAAGGTTAAATCCACAGCATCTCATATTTATAAATGATATTCATTTTGCTAATGTTTAATATTAATATTGAGGATAATATGAAGGGATGATCTGAAGTTTGAATACATATTTTGAAAAGCTTAATGTGTTTCATACAAACATTTCTTCTTTTGGAATTTGTTCAGTCTTGTTTGTATATTTGGAAGGCAAACGAGTAAATCTTTTTGTTTGTTTGTTTTGCATGTTGTACTCCTACAAATAAACTTTTCTCTACATAACTTCCCAAGTCTTAATTAGTGTTATATATTGTTGTTGTTTATAGATGTGTTTTTCTGGCTGGCTGTATAGGCAGCCAAATGATGTCCATTCCTTTTTGTACACTATAAAGATCAACTTGCGGACACTCAAACCATGCTAGTGCTGAAGACAGTAATACACTGCAGTTAATACACAGGGTTTTATTTGCGCCAATTACATTACTATTACTGTTATATCAACCTAGACTGCAAACAAATATGTTTACATACGACTAAATGGTTTTGCCTAATACTTTTTGTTAATTGCTGCCTTGACTTGCAAGGTTTTTTCCAATCTGCACAGAGGTCATACCAAGCTGGTAAGCGCAGGTTACAGGATTTTTATACCAGCGACAAGGGTTTGTGTCCTGTGTCCTGTGTTGGGTTACGTCTATGGTACAAAAAGACTTTGGTTAAGAAAAGATTGTGATTTTGATTTAATTTAGAAGAAAAAAAGCGTGTCCTATAAGAAGAAATACAGGGACTGTGATACCTTTTTCTGATACATCTGAATAAATTCAGTAATTTTATGAGTGTTTATTGAAAATGTTTTGTTATTATGCTGTTACAGTAGATGAATATCAGTCTCATTTCTGTATGTTGAGTACAGAGTTGTAGTCAGTGGTTAATCTAGCTTAGCATAAAGACTGGAAGCAGGGGGAAACATTCTGCCAAGTTCAAAACTACACCCACCAACACCTCTAAAGCTTACTTATTAGTATGATATATATTATTTAGTTACTCATTCATTGAAAGTAATGTAAAAATTAAAATTTGTGGTTTTTGGGGAACACAAACTATTCCATGGCGAACTGCTGGGTGCAGTGACTGTGAGCAGTGTTCTGGAGTCTTGTCTATGCAGTGAGGTACCAGGTTTGGTACCACTGTATCTCCACAGCGACCAAATCAAAACCTGTGCTCACAGAACCCATGGTATAACTTCTTGTTGTAAACTGTTGTTAATTGAGGAATTGTTCTAGAACATGACCGTAAACTGTTGATTTTACATTTGTGTTTGTACACAGATTGAACATCTCCAGAAGAAACTCAATTCCCTGTGGAGTTTCTGACTTCTAGTCGCGCTATGGAGCTGTTTTTCTATGAGAGGATCTCCATTTTGTTTATCTTGTGCACAAACATGTGCGTGTACACACAAGTGACACAATACACAGTCCCGCCAATGGTGCCCCACTGTTTCACTGATCTACAGGTGGCAAGATGTGTAGCAATGCACCAAACAAGGTGGGGCAGAATAGGACAAGGATACAAATAATGTTATTTGTTGAGAAAGACTGACAGTAAACAGAAAATATGTTTGTTTACAAGCAAACTCCACATGGTACCTTTAACTATGGACAGCGCCAGGCTAGCGCTACAAATTTAGTTATATGCCTTTTGAAAGTCTACAGAATGCGAAGAATTATTAATTTCACCCATATAGGTGAAAGCACTGATATTGATGAAGATATGGAGGTACAGATAATCATGTGAATAAAAGATATTACTTTGGTTAAAGTGGCAAAAACTCGAAGATTTCAGTCCTGTTTGATTTGATGACACCCCGCAGCTTCTGGTGGTAATAGCAAATGCGGTTTAATACTAGAGGTCACAGAATTCTGGGGGGAGCAAAATAAACTATTGTCATTTTAATAAAGAAGTCAGGCAATAAGTGGCCTTTTTTGATCATTCTGTGAGCAACTGTGATCTGATTTTATGCTTTACACGGCATGAACAGCAGGGAACAACTGAGAAGTTGAAGGTGTGCAGCCTGTTGCCTGCAGCTCTTCATCTAACAGCAAACTGTGGCTGCTCCTGCTCCCTGCAATATTTCAAACTGATCTGCTGTCCAAAAACAACCAATATGGCCATGGACTCACTGGGTGTCCACACACACCCAGTTCATAATACTGCAAAATATAAATATTGCAATACTTTCATCAGTGGGCCATAGGCTCATTTTGTTACCTCATTCGGTGATAGATAGAGATTTAACAGACATTTGTTTAAAGGAAATCTTCAAGATCTCCTCTTTATAATAATTTATTTTAGTTTTTAGGTGTCTGGAACATACCCTAGCCTTTTGAAGTTCCAGGAACTTCAAAAAAGACAGACAAATGAATTTTTTTTACTATGGTTAATGTAGAAATATTTTCATAATACAGGCGTTGAGAGTTTCATTCTTTATAATTCTGTTGTGGTCTTATGTGCAAATGAAATGAAATTAATACTATACAGTAGTGGTTTAACAGGTGGGACCCCTGATGCCCTCTGAAAGACCTCACATTGTAATCCACTGCTTTACAGAGACAAAGTTAATCTGAAGGCTACACGTGGGGAAAGTAACCCATTATTCTAGTGTTTCATAATCTTTCCAAATTTGCTTCCTTTTATAATTTCTGCCCATTATTGTCACCTGAGGCCACTACAATTGCTATAATGTTCCTCATATTACTGTATGTGTATTCAGTGTCTATTTCTATTACATTCCTTTGGGAATTTATAATATGTCTCACTGAAAAATTAGTAAAAGCATCTCTTAAATATACCAAACTAAATCAGATCTGCTCAACACAATACATTTATAAAATGATAATTCTGCATAGAAATAAAGGGAATCTTAACATAATAGCCAGAAAGTGATATGAGTGGTTTGTTATTGGCAGAGGACACAGAACTTTCTTACAGACACATCTGAGCTCATCATCATGATGTGTAGCCTGCGTATGTGTAAGGCTTAGGGAAATGGCCTTTGTTAAAGGCCACTAAAAAACATAAATATTGAATAAACAATGATTACATAATTTAAAAAAAAAGTTATCTTTTTTGTTCAAACATATGCAGTGAGCAACACAACATACTGTTGAGAAAGAGTGTGTTCCATGGCTGGATTTTGAGTTATTAGCGTAGTTACAAATATCAATGGGATTTTTAATGAATGAATTTCGAAAAGTGTTTGTACTTATGGAACAGAACCTGGAAGTTCAAGTTTCACTTTGGCTTTCTATAACAGTTCTCTTTTTCAATGAATGTTGTGAACTCAACACATTAATGGAATGAAAGATGCAAGAAATGCTCCACAGAGCTGAGGAGAACTGCAAAGCAGTTTATGTGCATTTAATGATGATAAATCAGTTGTGTAAAACTGACATACTGTTTCATAATGTCTTTTCAGAAAGTTCCAAGCATAGCATCGAGGCTATAAGTGTCTGTAGGCTACATGATCCTTCTGCTCAGAAAATTGCCAGATGCAAAAATGTTTCATCATGCAATTTTTAAGGCTCTTTCAGATGCAGATAAAGAACTGTAGTACTCTCAACAGCATTGCTTATCTTCTAAAAGACTTGCAGACTTCTCTGATTTTGTTGCAGTTTGAATTTGATAGTGCCATAACTACTAAACATGTTATTTCTGTATGTGTTGTAATGCTATTCCTATAATAGTCTGCTGGGGAGGCAGTGAAATCCTTGAGAAGAATCCATTTAATCTTTGCGTTAATGGCATAGCCAACTGTTAGTCAACAAAATACAGTTCTCATCAATTATTTGGGGTTTTATTAATAAAAGTGAGAATCATTTTTGTCCTTAGGTGCGAGTTTCAAAGGCCACCTGGAATAACATCAGATGCTTCAAACTGTTTTGACGGTATGTAGATTAATTTTAAAAATTCATCTTAAAATGTATCATAATATGACTAGGATACTCAGTTAAAATGACCTCAGTAAAGGACATCTTTCCATCCCTTGGTATTCTGTCCCTAAAGGTGATGATGATGATGAAATGAAGAGGAGGAGGAGGAAGAGGAGGGATATCACCAGTTAATAAACCCCTGCCTCCTCTGCTTGTCGGCATCATGCTCGCAGAATATGCCGGGACCTCTAAATCAGCGGAGCCGCGTCGTGAGGACTGTCCGCGTGCAGAGCTGCAGCCGGGTGACGCTTGACATTTCCTCCATCCAGTAGCTGATTTCTCCAAGCAGCGCGACGTAAAGCTGGAGCATTGGCACAAACAACCACACAAACTGTCACACACTCACAGAGGCTACCTCTATTTGCTCCGACACATTCTTCCTAGGCTTGTCCTTCCATCTGGGTATTTGAAACCTGAGGGACTTTACAGACGAAAGCAGAGAACAAAAGGCGGACGGACGGGCAGTGTCAGCGGTGTGAATGTAGCGGCAGCCTGGGTGTCTGTCTGCGCGGCGCACAGCGGTGCTGCTGGACCAGCCGAGAACGCACCGAGTCCCGTCCCACATCTTGTTTTACCCCCCGGTGTCACGAAAACGGCAAACATGATTCTGTTCGGGACTGTGCTAGTTCTTTTCTTCACAGGTACGTTCAGAGATTTCATTGTTACTACAATAACAGAGACATGTTTAATCTTTTGTGAAACACTCGAACAAAACAATCAGTCTTTGTTTAGGTGGTCTTTTACTCGCAAGTTACATTGAGATGAAGATTGTGAGTGAAAGTCACACACTTTCACAAAGTCACAATTTCATTTGTAGCCTCACATAATATTTATTCCTCTTTTTTATTATATACTTCCATTACTCTGATTTGCAGTTTTTGACTCATTTGGTCAATTTCACAGTCTTGGAGCCACGGGGATGTAAAGATGTTTTTTTTCCTTACAACTTTTCAGCAGAGTAAGAAATGTTTTATATGGCTGTTACTGACTATTTAAATTGTCAAGTGTAATTTTAGTGTCAATAATTCAGTTTTTATCTGTGGTTCTGTGGTGCTCTTAGTTCAAGGCAGAACTGTCTCTGCTATTTTTTCGTTCAAAACGCCACTAGGCTACACCCTTCCAGCTCCAAGCCCTGAACTGAAACTTTAAAATGATGAGCTACCCCAGAAACATGCTGACTGAGAGGTATCAAAACCTTAGTAAGACACAGATGTTTTATTTTATTGTTTGATTTGATTGATCTATTTTTATTGTTTAAGGTGAGCTTGTCTTGAAATCAGTTAACAGTTCTGCAATATTGTGATTTTGTTTAATACCATATTTTGTCCCATTTGTAGATCAAAAAGACATAAGCGTACAAATACTAGAAATATTCAAGTTAAAAAAGTAAATTTTGTTAAGCAGAATCATTGTGATAAATGTAAAATGTACATAGGAATGGCAGAATGTCTTAATTATATACCTTAAAACTACTTAAAAATCTGCTTAAATGTGCCATGTAGATTAAGACGGATGTTAATGGGATAAGTAACTTTAAGAGAAAAAAACAAGGGCTTAAACAAGAGATTTTGATCCTCCGTAGATTAAAGCCTTAAATGTATCTCCTCAGTCTGCCCTTCATGATTAAGGTGCTGAATCACTTTATCCCAGGTGTATTTTAGCAGCTCCCCCTGCAAACAAAGGAAAAGATTCAGCCATGAAATTAATTGATTTTGGGGACCCATACTTTGTATGAATTTATAAATAGTCTAAGTGAAAATCAAGAATTTTTTTTCCAATTGTGCCCTTCATATACACATTTATGGCTCTCTTTACAGTGCTGGAGATGCTTTTTCTTGTTTATGGTAAACGGAGAACCTTAGGGGAACATTTATAACAAGTTTCTTTTCTTCACTTTACAGTAAATGTTCTATATACTGTAGAACCGTTCTAGATCTTATTTTTGACGTACAGTAGACCTTTTGAAATTTCTTTTCTTTTTTCCCATTTATTGTTTTCTAATGAGGACTATACAATCTGAGTTTTGACCGTTTTAAGAGGTCGTGCGGATGCTTAAATTTCTTCTTCATGTAAACAAATAGCACTGAGAAAGGGCATGGTTTTAACTAAAGCGGACTCTTGAAGATTGGAAACTCCATCTTGATTCCATAAATAATTGCATACATTCTGAAAAACACAAACATTTTTCTTGAATTGTTCAAAATCTCAAATGAATAAAAAAATTGATCTTATTTCAGTATTTGTAGTTCTGAATGTACGGGCTTGTATTGTCACTCATGCAGCTTTTTAATGATCACTTTTTAAGAAATGAACTTAATGATGAGTGCAAGTGTGATAATGTCCTGAGGATGACCTTGTTATGTTTACTCCTTTTTCTCTTTGTGTGGTTTGTATAGATGTGATGTGTTCAGGAGTCTGTGTCTGAGCACTAAAAACTTGGGAGGAAAAATACGGAATGAAAAAGGATTCTTAACAGGACAATAAACATACTCTTAGAGAGCTTCTCTATAGGGTTGTGTATAGCAGCATGGCTGGTTGTGGTCAGACCTATAACAACTATTTATGGTATTATATGACACTGTAATGTGTTGAGAGTCACAGACAGGTGTGAAGGCAGTATTACGAAAGAGCAAAAGCGGAGTTTCAGGGTCAAAGAAAAGAAGAGTCAAGTCAAGGCTGCAGGGTCTGTGGTTTTTTGTTACATATGTTATTACATACATTACAGACCGTAAGGAGGGGCCAATGTACAGAGGCAGGTTTACCGAAGCTGTAGAGGAAACATAAAAAACCTTTCTGGTCACCTACAATGAAGAGGGTTGTGCAAATCCTTCTAAGGCCTGAAGATTAGATAACAGCAGTAGATTGGTCAACACATTCTAAACTCTGTGGCTACATTTTAGGAATACACAGGGAGAGATTTGTATGCATAAAACAAAACTTGAGCGAAAAAAGTCTGAATTTCATGCTATGTTTAAAGGACAGGTTTAAAGTGTAGGATTTAGTGGCATTTAGCACTGAGGTTGCAAATTGCATCCAACTAAATACCCCTCCTTTATCCCTCCCTTTACAAGCGTTTAGGAGAAGCTACGGCGGCTTTCAGGTAATGTAAAAACAGGAAAGTCTCTCCCCAGAGCCAGTGTTCGGTTTGTCCGGTCTGGGCTACCGTAGAAACATGGTGGTGCAACATGGCAGGTTCATTTTAAGATAAAGAAAACATGATTCTTAATTCCAGGTGATTACACACTACTGAAAACACAACTATGATTATTATATTCCCTTTCTGCCATCAGATCCCCCTTAATCCTACACAATGGTCCTTTAAAGTATTATTTTTCTCTTTCCTCGTTGATTTGTCAGATTGTTAGCACTTAAGAATGTGAGAGGGCACTTGCTAAAAGTGCTTCAACAGAACATTGTCATGTCTGGCTGTTAGAGTCAGAAGCTTAAGTCTGATGTTATGAAAAAAACAAGACAAAAGCTGATGAAGCGCACTGGAAAGTCACCTGACATTACTTAGAACATGGACGATAAAGCAGTTTCAGTTTTAGTTATACTTTTATGCCAAACCTGCCGTGTTTGCTCTCAGTTTTGGACTTTAATTACCACTGACATTTACCAAAAGGTTTTTGATGTGTACAGATAATTTTAAGCTTTATTTTCTTACACTACATTAGTTGCATATGTGCAGTTAATGTTTTTTATTGGCAAAAATCAGGTTTTGTGTTGTAGCAGTTAATGAAAATTATATCCAAACATTTTTTGTTAGACAAACCCCTACAGCTCTATCAGATGGGCTCAAAAAGTCCATCATCATTAGATGGGATGGCTTTGTGGAATTGTCTGACGGTATTTGACTACAACGGCTGTTGTTGATTTTGGGCTATATATGATTTTTGTTGTCTTTTTTCAGTAGTTTTGGTTTAGTTTGCATTTGTATTTTTACCAGTTCGCTTCAGACATTTATCCATTGCTTTTAGCTTTTTGTTGGCTTTTTTTCTAACTACATTTCTTGCACTCTCAATGGCAGGTGTTGCAACTGACATTGGTCGATCGAAGACTGACATTTGTTGTGACATTTAACATACTAAAGATCACATTACACCATTACAAGCATATTTGTGTGTTTTTTTCCTCCTAAACACATACTTGGATATTTATTATCAAATCATTATTTCTACTTTTTAAATTTCTAAAATTACCTGAGCTACTCCACAGCTCTTCCAGGTACCCCCTGGTGGCTGCAAGAGCACCCCCTGGTTCACAAGCAATTGGTAGATCATATCATTACTGTGGAATGACTAATGAAATTCCCCAACAGTGGCTTTACATGAGCGTGGTCTGTACTTCAGCATGACCCCAGTGTCTTCAGTAGCCATGTTAATGATTGTCCAGCATGTAGTGACACTGTTATGTTGAGTGACAGGCTCATATATCCCCATGTCTCTCTTCGTCAGATTCAACCAGCCTCCCTCCTTCTCTCTCTCCATCAAGGCTTTCAGGTTGTGTCTGATTTTTTTTTTTT
Source organism: Xiphias gladius (assembly GCF_016859285.1). NCBI lineage: Eukaryota > Metazoa > Chordata > Actinopteri > Istiophoriformes > Xiphiidae > Xiphias > Xiphias gladius. The sequence continues at coordinate 28,853,284 of NC_053422.1, forward strand.
TTAATCTCAATCTCAATTCCCCCTCGGATTCAGCGGTGCGTCAGAATAAATTGTTCAAGTTGTTCAATGAGGAAGTGCAGTCAACCGCTGCCGGTGTGCAAACACATTTGGAGTGGCGGTGGTTGACGTCTTATCGGTGCGCAGGCAGGTGTACATGTTTGTGTGTATTTTTAGCGGTGGGAAGGTGTGTGACAGGACTAATTTGTATAGATGCTGCTAGTGGGTTTTTGAAGACCTATACTGATACCAATACTTTGGGAGAAAAGCTGCTGAATATTTACTTTCTTTTTTGGATCATATTAGCATACAGTTTACCCCTTTTGGTTCCTCTTAAGGGCCTTGAAAACCTGTTTTCTCATTTAGATGCTTACTGAGATTGATGGGGTTCTACATAAGCACACTATTTTCTGCCAAAGTGACAACAGGTCTGGTTATTTAAATGAAAGCTTTTTGTTTGTGGTATTTTGTCAGCTCTCTTGTCACTGGTTTAAAATGCATGGGGCTCCTTTATGCCACGTATTCCCATAAACCAATCAGAGTTTAGCAACATTTGAATCAAATATTGTAAATGTGATCAAACCTGACCCACACAGTAGTTGAGTTTTTGAGTGTTAAACAAATAAATAACACCTTAAAATGTTTTTTTCCATAACTTTTAATTTGATTAAAGGTAACCGCTTTGTGGCTTATCAGTGTTATTTTAAGAGGGAAAATAAACCTCTCTTAGCAAGGTCATTAGCTTAGCTCTGTCGCTAATGGAATACTAAGTTCATTCCACTTACTCCTGTTTCATATGTCTGCAAACCTTCTCTTTAGTGGTACAGATGGTGATGGAGGAGGTTAAATAAAAATGAATGGTGCAACACAACTAATAGGGTATGATAGCTTCTTCCATTGTGGACTCTATGGCTCTCCATTCCCACAAATGTTAGTTCTGTCAAGACAGTCTGCTATTGGTGAATGGCGGAATTCCGTATGTCAAAGTTCACCAAAAGTTGAAAAAATTTGTGCATATTTACTTTGCCCGTGCGACCTAATTCACTATTCATGGCGATTCCACTGGCAGTTTTAAAAGCTGGTGTGACCAGGCCTTTAGACTTGACCGAAGTCCTCCTGAGCCTCATTGATGTTATGCAACTGTTTTCACAGGCTGAATAGCATTCAACAAAACCAATAAACTAACCTTTATGTGAAAAATTCATTGATTGCCCCTTTCAATAAAAGGAAAATATCAGTAAACTGATATATCGATACGTATATAAGGGATATATTGGTCTAACTTTAGACATTATTACATCTAAACACACCAGCTTCACATAGCACATAAACACATACACATAGACACACCAACACACACTCACACACACGCACACAGGTGTCAGGTGTTTCAAAGTGTAGGCTATCTTATCATGGTAACACACCTATTACTGATGATTCCACAGCAGTGTGGGGGTGTGTGCTGTGAAAAACAGGAGTGAGAGGGAGAGAGAGAGAAAGACAAAATGTCTTATATGTATCGAAGTCCAGTGACAGACAATGACGTCTGTGAAGAGCAATGAGGCCTGAGAAATGAGCATCATAAACCTGCTTTGATGATAAGTGTAAAAAATTCTCGGAATAGGAGAGGTGGTCATCCGGGGTCAGGGGAGAGACAGAGGGAGACAGAAAGAGAGAGTGAGGGAGAGAGATGGAGGGGATTGAAGTATATGAGGTGAATGAACTTAGTGAAAGAAGTGTCAAAATCCATCTTCCTTCTTCTGTCACTTTTAAGGAAAAATGAGCAACTTACCTGGCCTCCATCCACCTGGTCTGGGTGGAGGTGTGTGTGTGTAATGTGTGCATATGTGAGGGTGTATGTGTGATATGGTTCTTCTCAAAGGGAATGGTGTATCCAAGGGGGAAATTTGGAGGTCTTCTGTATATTTCGTTGCTAACTGGGATTTGGAACTCAAACACAGGGTCGGCAGATGGTGTGTTGGCTTCTGCTTCCTTGGCTGCGTTTGTGTGTGTGTCAAGTTTGTGAACAAGCATTAAACTGAGTGCTGTGTGTTTGAAAGTATTGGTGTGTCCTTACCCAAACTCAATGTCAGACACGAGTCAATGGTCCCTGAAGGTACTGCTGCTCTCTGTGGTCAGAGCCTGGAATGATCTCAGGTCAGCCGGGGCGTGACCTCAGGCCCATCTGCTATCATGATGACAGATGTGTCAGAGACTGGCCTCAGATCTGTGGCTGGACCCCAATCCCCAGTTAGTCTTTCCGACAGACCTCCCTCCCTGTTGGCAGGAGGACCTCTGCCAGTCATTTAGTTTAGTACTTCAAATCCAAAATATGTTTGAATAAACACTGAATCAAATGTGTTTTGATCTTCTGTACTTCTTGTTAACTGTAGAAGTACGAGGCACAAAACCCAATGAAATAGAGGGGTCTTATGCATCGCCCTTGGGAGATAAATAATAATTGTCAAAAACATATTTCAGCACAAAATCTTTATTACTCAGTCAGATGTTTACTTCTTAGTGTCTCTGGCCAGGCAAAGGCATCCTAAAAGTTTTCACACATGAAATTCATTTCGAAAATAAAACCTAATTGAGAGAAGTTAGAAAAACACAAGACATAATAATCTATAGCTCTGAAATGTGACAATAAAAAAAGAGACAGAAAAAAAAGACAGAACATTCTGGCTATGTATCGAAAATACCAAAATCTATAATGGGGCGACCCAGTGGCCTGAGGGTTTAGCATGCTAAATAGTTCAGTATGTTTGAAAAGAAGTATTTCTTATGATGTATTGTTCGATCATATCTAATGGCAAAAGAGTTTATAGCTGCTGCAAAAGAGATTATAGCTGTATATGGATGGGGTGAAAAGCCTGACGTCGTAGTACCCGCAAGGCCTCTCTACAAGAATGTGATGACTCTATATAATTTCACACCTTTATACACCTGGCTAAATGTTGCACAAAGTGGATGTGATGGTCGGATAGTCTGCTTCGGAATGTTGCAAAAATTGCTGTACACAACCCCTCCCATTTCTGACATTGGAAAGGTGAGAGGGAGGATGTTTCAGACAAACACTTTCTTTGAAGCCAACAGACACCGTATAGGATAATCGCAAAGGTGTTTATTGCAACTTTTGTTGTATGTCTTTTACCATCTGTCACTCATTTCTTGTCAGCTCTCTACTGTCACTAATAAAAAAAATGCTAAGAAATACTTAAAAAAGAAACAAAAATAACATCATACGATTCGTTGTTTTACAGTCTACAAAGCTTTATTTTCTTTAGATTTCCTTTTCCTTTATTTTCTCATGTGTATGCGAGGAAATTTTGACCTAAAGGTGGCATTAGAGAAAGTGGGGATCATGAAAATTGAAAATCAAAATGTGGAAATTTGGGAATCATCATCTTGGGACCATGAGTATTTAAAGCAAGTATGTTGGAAACCTGGTGAGTGGATGTACTAGTAGTTCTAGTTCAGTAGTAGTACTAGCCTATTTGTGGTCTGTGATGTGTGTTCAGGATCCTGAAGATCTCACAGGCCTAAAGCTTGTGATCATGTCTGCTTTGAACATGTAATTTACATAGTCAGCCCTGATTTGGCAGTTATGTCATGTTGCCTCCACCTGGTCACATGACACAGATGTTCTTGATCGATGTATTTCCATGCATTGTTTTTATTTAAATCCTAGCAGGCTGTTAAAGTTGTATCGCAGAGAATTAAAGGAAGCTGTTAACTGCGATTCAGCTTTTCTTTCATTTTTGTTTAAGTATATTTACATATTTGACGAGTAGAAATTATACAAACAGAAATCTGACACCTGTGTCAGATGACATTTCCAATTTTCTAACAAAACACAGACTGACAATAGTCTTACTCTGCTAAAATACAAGGACTGGGGGCAGCTGCTCCTTTAATACACAGTGACATGGCAGGAGTTCCTTTGCAAAATGTAAAGAAAAATTGGAGGCATGCATCACTGTCTGAGACCTTTGCAACTATTCAGACATTATCCATTATTTTGCTCTTTTATCATTATCACACTAATTACAGCTCCTCTATTACCTCAGTTTCTCATAAACAAGGAAGCAAGGGAAATGAGAATGTAGAGGCTTAATGATGCAGAGTCTCTGAGTGTCTGTGAAATGTGATTAGAAATTTGCAGGTGACACTGACTTTAGAACAAATTATTCTGGTTAATTTAGGAGGGGGAAGACTGCTGGGTTGCGGGCATAAAGTGGCAGAGAGGGGAACCAAAGCTCAGCTCATATTGTTGATTTTCTGCAATCTGCTCCACAAGGTCTTGCTCCCAAATTTTTTTTTTTTATTAGAATGATTGACTTATCCTGGTTCTGCAGAACTAATTTTTGCTCTGTGAAAAGGTCACTCGGACTCCAATTATTGGCTCTGAAATTTAAGCCATAAGCCATGAATGGACCCTTCTTTTAACGTCGATGAAAGATGCATGGCTTTGGTATGGCATTAAGGTTGGAGCGTGTAACGTTATGTTAAATTCTTCATGATTGTAATACTGTCAAACTCATGTAACACAATTAACCAAGGTCATATTGCTTGTTCCCTGGTTTTCTGACTAAGAAAATCACAAGATGACTGAAAGCCTTCACTGGCTGTTGATTTTAGTTAAAAATGGACTATATTAAGGCTGTCACTTCTTTAATATAGTGAAGTATCATCATATTGTCAGTTTTATCAAAAAACAGGTTCAACCAATAGAAAATATAAATAAATATAGGACGACCCTGATTATAAGATTACCCGCTTTTTCCAACATCTGTTGTTGAGAAAATTACTTTTTGAGAATAGAAATCACTTTGACACTGATCCTGTTGGAAGAATTTCCATGTTATCCTGCTAATCCAAGAGGAGGAGAATCCTCATAATTGAAGAATTTTCTGTTGTATATGTGAAACATGAAATACTGTAATACGTAGAAAAAAAACAACATTAGTGTGCCTTTTCTATCAGTCACAAACTCGTTTTCAATTGTCATGAATTTATTGGGAAAACCTTCAGAAACTCCTGGAGGTGAAACTGGACTAGCCAAACAATTTTAGTGTTGACTAGCTCTGAATCAATAGACTGAAAACACTCACTAGCCTAGCAACATTAAAGCTACAAACAAACAATAATGCAACACTCTTTAGAAGATTGATAAAGACTGTTTGATACAGTAAAAGAAAAATGTGGACAAAGCTAGTAAGTGTACCTTGAGTTGAGATTGCTTTGCTCAAAAATGAAATTGCATGTGTAAATTTAAGCTAGTCCGGAAACTAGTATGCATGAAACCCACACTGCTACTGAGCTTACATGTCAATGGTTCCATCTCTGTGACAACTGAGCAAACTTCACCTGCTGATGAAGATCGTTTGATAAACTTTAAAGCTCTTGAAAAGAGCTAGTCGGTTGACCTTGAGTTGGGATTGTTTCATCATATTTCCAAGGTCAAAAATGAACTTTTAAGCAAATACATAGTTTATTGATAGGGCAACAGGGTATGGAATAAACCAGACTGATGGTGCAAAAGCCCCTCACTGAAGTAGAAGTCATGGCCTTTTATACTAATACTTTGGAATTTGAAGTTGGACATATCTTTACTGATCAAATATTTAATTTTTTCCACGTTGACATGGCAGTCAAATTTCAAAATAAAAAGTAACAGTCATTGACCATATATTTCAAAGCGACACTTGTTGGAATCTATACTTATACATTGCTGTAATAGGTCAGAAGCTACTGGACTTGCTTTCCATCCCTGAATATGTCTGACGAAGCTTTACAGAAATGAGACAAAATGTTTTCATCAAATCTACAGCAAGCCCACCTTTGCAGGTTTAGATACCAAAGCTCTACTTCAGCTTTACAGTGCAATAAAGTGTTAATGAATAATTGAACTAACTTCTTGGCCACTTACTGATTATCTCAGTCTCCAAAATGTTGACTATACCCATCTGAAACTGACATGGCATTTAAGTGAGGATCTGTGTGATTATGTCTATTTTGTCTCTTGATACTTAGCACCTGTTGTTGTGTTTTGTTTTGTTTTTTGCACTTTGTAGAGCTATATTTTCCAGCAAACACTGTGGTCACTACTGAGATGTCTCTTTCCCAGTCATTTTTTTTCATGCATGTTCAATTTAAGTCTGGGATTTTATAGATGGCTGTCTTTTCTGGCTTTTCATTCGGCTATGGTTGCCATCACTTCTCATTCTAACCAACCACTTATGCCTCTCTTTGTCCCAAACAAACCCAAAAGGCAAAACACATCACTTCCAATTCTCATTGCAGTGGTGGGTATGCTTTCACCTAGAGAAAAACACACCCTGTTTCTTCACCACAGCCAGCTCTGAGTTTTTCTGTGCCAAATATAAGAGGAAGACATTTGAACAGAGAGAAGGATTAGAGCTGATAACAGCACATCATAACAGACAGTATAGAGTTTATTCTGACCAGGTAAATCAGTGAGACTCTGCAGTTGTAATAAGGAAGTTGAATCACATTGTGGATTACCTGCAGTTGTGCTTTGTGCTGTAAACCAAGCCAGCAGCTTTCACAATAAATCCAACCCTGTGCCACATGATGTAAAAGTAATAGGTGAAGTGGCCTTAGGTGATATTGTATTGACCCCCGCATCACTCTTCATTGCCATAGGGTGGCTAGTGATTGATTTATTTATGTGTATTTGTCTGTTTATCTGTCCTTCACAAACAATATATCAGAGTGATGAGAGAATTATAATGACACTTAGGAAAATTCTATTTAATTTCCTATTTTCAAATTACACAGACCTACAATTACTGGATCAAAAAAGATTGCATATTACTATTATCAGATAAGTATTTTGTGTATGTGTGTGACAGGTGACACACAATTTACTACTGTACCAGCTGTACAGTCAGTGCATAAGCTAGCTAGCAATTTATTCACTGACCTAGTGTGTGTGGCGTGTGAATTAGAGTGTGTTGACAGCTTAGCCTGTGACTGAACTCAAAACAGACTGGAATCTCTCTTTCTTTCTGTTACTTTCCTCCATTTTTCTTTTCTTTTTCATACAGTCATCACTTGGGGTCATGCAGCACTGGGATAAGTGCAAATTAACAACATTTTCAACTTGTGCACACGTTTCTTGCCTTAGTTTGCACTGCCCACTCTTTCCAGGCTGTTTATTCCCAAACACCCATTGTACTAATTGTACAGGTGTTAACTGTAACTAGCTAGCAACAGATGTACCCAATGGGTGTTTGCAGAGTGTCTCTGCGTAGAGTGTGCCTCAGCCTCAGTTTGCCCAGCTTAAACTTCAGTGGTTTCTGTTATTTCTTCTAGAAAGCGCTACTTTTTCTTGTTTTATCTGTTATTTCATGAATTGGAGTCATTAAACCTTGGAATTAGCTCAGATTTTTCTCATTTTTTAAGTAAACATTTTCTAACGTGGGCATCTTCCATTCAACCTACTGTGCCCAGAGCTAATAGAAAGCCAAAGTCATTACTTCATGTCCAGGTTAGCATCTGTTCTTCTAGCTTCTCTACTTCAGTACAATCTCTCATTCAGGATTTTTTTCATTGGTCTTTATGAAAAAATGAATGTGGACCTAGCAGTTCCTATGAGAAGTTGAAACCTTGGTGATTTTAAGACAGACAACATAAAATTCACCAAGAATGCCAGTACTTTCAATTACTTTCCTCCAATTTCTCTCCCTTATCCTCTGGTCTCTAAAAGTTTATAAAGTTTTTGCGTTAGCATGAATGTTTTGCTAAGGCTGAAACATTTTCAGCTTACGCTTTAGTTTGCACTGCAAGTTGACTCTGGGTCAGCTTGCATGTTTCCATTGACTTTATATAAAACTATGCTGTCTCTAAGTTGCTTTGAGTTCTAATCAATAAATAAAAAAAATGCTGATTTCTTCCTGTGGAGCCTACATGAAAACTATTTTTGTTCATTCAATTTTGACTGATCAGTCATGTAATTTATCTTGTTCACAAAATATGTGGTTTTACAGGGGGTACTGTGCCAGACTATTTCTTGGCTGGTAGCTGTGATCTCCTGGAGTCTTAAAGTGAGGTTGTCAGGCAACTGTATAGCACATAACCGCCTAATAAAACTTGACATTTTTAGAAAAATTTAATAAATGGTGAAAATGAGAGCAATTTGTGTGTTAATTTCAGTCCATTCATGTCAGTGTCCCTGGGTTGGGTCCCTGTTGAGAGGCCACTGATTGGCACATAAATCCCAAAATTTCTAAACCTATGCAGAGTGCCTTTAATATGATGTCACCTCACTGCAAAACAACAACAATAAAGAAAGAGATCATAACATTTATCTTTTCTCACTTTTTCATGTGAATCTAAACCTACACAGATCTTGATTAAAGAATGGATATAACACCTACTGTAAACTTAGATGCCGTTAACATCTTTATTAGCATTCTATAGTCAACAATTCTACAGCTGACCCTGTCCCTATGGCAAGTAAATCTGTTTAAATGGGATTGTGTGCTCCAACATGTATTTCTCTTGGGTGTGAGTCAGAATAAATGAAGCTTCACATTCCATTCAAAACCTTGAATGTTTGGTGATCACTTGTTGCTGAATTGAGAGAATGTTAAACAAATGTGCTCAGTTTGAAAGGTTATTTTCCTCTAAACTCACCAGACTCTTCTGTGTTACACACAGTGCAGATATGAAGCAGATGGCATACTGGATGTTCATCGACCATCAGTGGGAAAACAATGATAAACTCTGCCAGCACTGATGGAGAGTGCTGCCTGCTTTCTGCAGACACAGTGTGGCGACAAAAGTTTAATCTTTCCTTCTGCTGTCTACTGATGACAAACAGGTTTAGGAAATTCTACCAAAACTGAGGCATGTACATTTATTTATCAGCCTCTACTTCTTGTTATTTTCAGTTGAAGATAAGTTAGTAAAGAGCTTTTTTTCTCAGATTAAACCTTTTGGAGTCTGGGGGGAAAAACACTTACTGCCAAAGTTAGGTTTAGCTAACCATTTTCACTTTCATGCTTGGCCCTGTTGTAGTCAGCATGGCCCTTCTGGCTTGGAAACACACACTGTTTCTTGGACTTCCTGTGGGAACACTTGAAAAACTCAGAAAGGGGCCTATGATAACAATAACAAGGCAACAGAAAAACTGGCTACCTTATTCATTTCAATGGGGCTTACTTTGGTTCAGTGAAGAAGTCCTGTCACAGACAGCTCCAGCCAAGAAGTGCAGAGTAGTACAGCAAAAAAGCACTGACATTTGAAATAATGCAAATCACTGACCTTACTTAATGGGATGTAGTGTGGTTCACTGAATTTGTTTAGAGAGAATGGAATGTGAAAAAAGAATGGATAAATAAAAAAATATATATATCTAATACTGTTCATTTGATATTTCTGTTTTTAGTGGCCTTTAACAAACAACATTTCCAATTAGCCCAAGACCTTTGTGGATTAAACATAATGATGATGCAGAATTTCTGGAAATTTGGTTGCGCCAAATTTGGAAGGAAATCTGGCCATTGTTGCCATGATGAATTTTCCAGAGTACAAGCTACCCTTTAACAACATGCCACACACCAACAAAGCCGCCTTTGTTGTTTTATAGCAGTGCTATTGTCCATACTGAAGCAAATTAAAGACAAAATTGAGAACAAGATGGGTTTCCTACCTAAAGCTATAAGTCCAACCTCCAAAACTGAAACCGACAATGTATGTTGCTTGTAAATGCCTTCCAAAACGACGCATATAAACAGTTTTGGAAGTCTTATCATCTGGACAACATTGTTTGTCAGTGCCTTCTAAGATTGCTACAAATCACAGCTACAAAAAGATACAAATGATGCATTTTCTAAATCTGCCACAGCTATATTCGAGGTTTGGATGGGTTTAGGCACAGTTTGGTTAGAGTTGCGGAAAAATTGTAAAACTACAATTGAGCAAACAAAATAATCCGAGGTCCACTTAGTAGCTTTTTTCTAGAGATTTCAACTGCATCTCCTAATCTTCCTGAGTTGACTATTCTCTATGGCAACTGAGCAAACAAAATCCTCTGAGGAAGACAATGCAGTTGAATTGCAGTTTATAAAGTGGACCTTGAGTTAATATTCTTTTTTTTTTTGGTAAAGAAGGACCTTTCATGATTAAAATATCTACTTTGGTAAGATAAGGGAATGTTTGTTGCCATGGTTAAAAGAAAAACTACTTGGTTGAGGTTAGGGAAAGATGGGGGTCATGGTTAAAACAAACCAATATTGACTGTTGGTGGGAAATGAGTTGCGAACAGCAATGTCCCATATTAAAGTCACACGCTTTGTCAACCCCTCTAGCCACCTTTTGTTCCTGACAGACAAGACAAGACAAGAGTCACAATTCACACATTTGCAAGAGTTCTTTGTCAGTTGAAGTCTCAGCTACAGTGTTTAGCCTCAGTCGTTGCTGTGTGTGCACGGTCTAATTTTGGCACATTTTATTCAGCACAATCTAAGCTGAATTAGATGTGAATAAGAAAGTCTGGACAAATGCTCACTGTGACTCAAGAGCTGTTAATTTAATGAAATCCATGCCAGATGAAGGACATAAAGAAAAGTTAAAGCAAAACTAGTATTGAATTAAAGCAAAAATACATACCCTGCAACGGCTGACATTACACAGACAGGCCACTGACTATAGTGTATTTCCTGTACCCATATAAACCAGTATTGGACTGCCAAATACCAAAAATCTAGTTATGAGTATCACATTAAATTATTGCAGCAAAATGAGATGTGGTGGCCACCTATATAATAGTTTCATTGATTTGGGAAACATCTTTATTTTTATGCAGTGAATGTGCCGTAGATGGTGTTCTCTGGCATCTCTCTCGTAGGGGGTCAATCAAGGGCGCTAGGGTGCCACCCCTTCTTCAATTCATATCATGAAATACATATTTTAATGAAAAATATTTTTTGTTATTTCTGTGTTGTGTGTGTATAAATTTCAGTTGTTACTCTCACATAAATCATATATAAGTACAGAAATCTGCGATGACTAATGAAAAAGTGCTGCCTGCATCTTTATCTGTGTGCCAAAGGGCATACTTTTCTTTACCTGAGGTGGTATGTGTGTAATATGTTCAGCTTCTTCTGTACGCCACTGACTGGTTGACACTGCATGCAGAAAACAACTGGACCTGGGGTGGAAAATTTTATGCCCAAGAAATGTTGCCAAATTGGGCTATTTTCTACTCAGTTGGGCAGCTTTGGGATAGATAATGTCGGTATAAATAAATAAAATTTTGAGCTTGTTTTTCATAGTGCGAATGTTTTTACATTTTTTTTTCAATATTCATATTCTTTTCTGGCTAATAAGGACGTTTATGAACCAACCTGGCACCACTGCAAAGACAGGCGGGCGCGTCTAATTGACCAAGCTAAGTCAACTAACCAGACACGCCTGCCAGCTTCTAGCTGTCAGACCAGCTTGTAGCAACAATGGCTAATATAGATGATTATATAGATGAGCAATCTGCTGAAACCGGTATCTATTCATTGTTCAACAATCCATTCAGCCAATATCAAGTTCACAGTGATAAATCTGGGACCAGACCAGCCGAAGGACTTGAATAATAAACAGCCTTCTGGACATGACCGAGGGAAGTGCTACATTACTGGCTTACTGGATGTACTAAAAGGCATGCTCTTTTTTTGGTTCTCATGCCTGCTGTTTTGGACATCCACACCTGAAAAAGTTTGGACGGAAAAGGTCAGCTGTTACACAGATACAGTCCAGGTTCATACCGTGCAATTGTTTTGGAGTAAAGCAGCCGTCATACTGATTGATCCTGAGCTCCATCCAGAGCTGTCTGAAAAATATATTTAAGAAACTAAAAGTTTAATTCTATTTCCCCTGGAGAGTTTCCTCTGTCCTATCAAGTTTATAACTACAGTTGTTAGTTTTGCTACTTAATGTAATGTCCACAGTAAGTGGCTGCATCGTGTACAGGCTCTGTTGGACTGCCTGAGACAATTCTGACAGGTCCATGAGCCACCGATCTTACACCCAGTTCTTTTCCCCACTCCACTATCTCTAAGCGTAGGTCTCACGTAGTCTACATTCAACCAATTAGATTTTTGCTGGATTCACTCGTCTGTGTAGTGTGGAATAAAGCTCTTTCATTAGTTTCACAGTGTAAGAAATATATATCAAAGTATTACATGATGTATTGATGGAAAAAAAAGTGTGTTTGTTTTGCTTGTTGCTTTTCTGCTCCTTTTTTGTTAAACTTCTCCAGAACCTAGATTATTATTTTGTCATCACCGTGCTTGAAATGAAGATTTTTATGTTTTATTTTTCCAGGAGTTTGCCTGATTAAACAAACAAGATATAAGATGTTAATTAGTGAGCTTTAGAGGGGCTGGTAAGAGGATATTGTTACCTTTGGACAGAGCCAGACTAGCTGCTTCCCCATTTCCTGTCTTTATGCTGAGCTAAACTGTATGTATATTTACTTTACAGATATGAGGCTGGTATCGATCTTTTCTCTTACGAAATTTCTTGCAAATGAGAGTAGCAAGAAATTCCGTAAGAGAAAAGATCGATACCATAAGAGTATTTCGTAAACTGTCTAACTATTCTTTTAACAATCAAATGGAAATTGGACAATGGCTTACATGCAGTGACTGTCATGTTAAGTGAGTGTATTAAAGTGGAACTCCACTGATTGTACACCAGGTAGTCCAGGTATTGGGGAATAGTGTCAAAATAACAAAAATGTAGAACAATAATTTTGGGCTTGAATTAATTCTGTTGGGCAGTAGTAGCCTGTGTTGTGTGCACAGAGGCTCCAAACATTTTCTTTAAAAATTTATTCAAATGGCAGTTTACAAGCCATTCTAAAAAATTACTGTATATTAGTTTAACACAGTCCACTACAACACTCCCACTAAGGCCTACAAAATTGCAGAATAGCATCATCAACACCTTTCTGGCACAGTCCTGATAAAACTGGAAAATTATAAGGGTAGGATTTATTCCAAGGCTGTTGTACAATGTTCTTTTCGATCAGGCAGGGTTTTATTTTTTCTGGATATTCAGGGTTTGTGTTATCAAACAAATTAAGATCATAGCAATTATTCATTCATACAGCAATTTTTAGATTACATTGGATTTCCTAATGTTGTTGCATCTTTCCTGACTTCATTGTTCTGTCCTCCTTAGTGTGTGGATGTTTTGCTTGCTCAGTCTTGGTCTTGACTAAACTACACCAAAATGTTCACAACATTTTTCTTAACTAATTTTCTGATGGTTAAAAAAAAGATAAAATATCCAGTTTTAGTCAACTAAAAACTGAGGATGAGGTTGACTAAATTAACTAAGACTAACTTGGACTTTTGATCTCAGGGCTAAGACTAAGAATAAGACTAAGACTAAACCTAAAAAATAGACAAAATTAACACAATTTGGGAGCGCTAATGTATGTGTGAAAAAAAGTAGTATAAAATCTTTAGTGTCTCCAGCAGTGTGAAGTCTGATAAATGTCCTCAAGTGATGTCACTCGAGTCAGCATCAGCTGGGTCATTATTGAAAATTAAAAAATCTGGGGGTGTTGATTTAAAAAGGAGTGAACCTACCAGACCTCTATAGCTCGCTCCTCATCCCTGCTGCAGGCTAGAGGCTCCAGGCTACATTAGCCACTACAAGCAAATCACTGACTGAATTGTTAGTGACTGAAAAGCATTGTGAATAATGTAGGTGACAGGTTTTGACAAGGAAGAAGAAAGTGTGGAATAAAAAATTTGATATATCTGGATCTGCTGCATCAATTTTGATACTTTAAAAAAAAAATTGACCATCATGAGTCCGACAATGTTATAAGAGCGCAATGTTAAATCCGTTATATCCATATGGAAATCCATATGGAGTTTCCTCATTCAAACCACTGACTGAGGTATTTTTAACTGAGTGAATTCATTGGACTTTTATTGTGAAATCAAACACCTTTTGCTGTTTCTCTGAAATTGCAAAGAAAGGGATTGTTTTATTTTGAATTGACAATGTACTACCTGGATAAATTAATTAATCCAAAAAAAAATTAATTAATTAAAAAATAAGATTATGTGCTGCTTTGAGCTTGGCTTGCCTATAAGTGTGGAAAAATAACTCAGACATCATATATGTGATCTGATCATGACATGACCCCACAAAGAGCTGCTAACATCAGAGGACACTGGGTTTAAAGTGGAAATGTAATGTTTCACGTGCAGCAGAGATGGAAGTGAATTTGTTTGTAGAAGTTTGATGATGTGATGATGGCATGAGATATCTGATGTGTGGAAAAAGTGAGCTGTGCCAGAGTGTTGGGATGTGGCGTCCCACAAAGGCTGTTTGTTCAACCAACATTGTTTTATGTATGTGGTTAGACTTTCATCAGCACACTCAGTATTCAATTTACATACTGTCTACTGATCTGGCACTGAATGTTAAGCTGTTTATGCTATCTCAGCCACTTTATTCTGACACTAAGATGTGTGTGTGGAAGTCTCTGTGTGTGTCGTAGACAGATTGCTTTGTCCCCTCCACCCCCTCTCCTGTGGTTGTGCAGTATTGTGTTCTGGTAATAATGATGGGTTCTGTGCCTCCAAGTCTCCCTCCCAGCAGGACACACACATAAAAGGGCCCTTCTCAGGGCAGCCATGTGCGTGTCTATGTGTGGTTCTTTGCGATTGTGTGTGTGTGTTGGTTTGTGTGTATGTGCGCATCTTTGTTTGATTCTAAGAACATCATTTTTGGAGGTGCATGCTGATTGTGCCTCATACTGTGCGCGTGTCCAACCTATCAAGGTTCACATTGGTACTCTTGCTTTCTGTCTCTACCTCTATCTCTCTCGCCTTCTCCCTCACTCCTACCTCACCCTTTTTCCATCTGTCTTTCTGTTCCCTCATTTTTCCTCCTCGTATGACATTTCTGCTGTCCTCAGAAAACTTCTCTGCACTTCCCCTGTGCATATCAGCTATTGAATTTTATCAGGGGGGCCTCTCCTTTTTGCTCTTGCAAATCAAAGCAGCCACACATCCGAAAACAATAGTTCCTACTGGAGAAACTTCGAGTTCCACATAATCCAAATGCTGTCTGTGATAACTAAATAAATAAAAACAGGCTTATAGCATCATCCATGCCAGCCAGCTGGGACTATACTGGCTGAAGAGCATCTACTGTACTGTGCTACGCAAAAAATAAGACAGAGAGGTGGACTGTTTCAAAGAGAGTGAAAATGGATGTTCCTCATTGTAAGTTAGATCAGTTGAAGCAACCTGTGTGTTTTTGCCCATGACCACTGGCATTAAGTGGTGTCCACAGTGTTTACTGACTTGTTTAGGGTGCTTTCACACCTTAGAGGGGTTCAAACAAACTTTGGTAGCGCTTGGTTTTCCTGTTTAGTTCAATTAATTTAGGCTGGTGTGAAAACTTTCATCAAACTCTGATGTGGAAAAAGGAGGGTCTCTGCTTTCAATCAAACCAGACCAACCACAGAATTTTGTGATACTAAGTATTTATTTTAAACATGAATTTAAAAGCCAAACCCGTGTTAAATCATTCTATCTATTTATCTACTTCTTAACCATGGGGAATTCTCTTCTTAACCTTGGGGAATTCTCAAAGAAGCATTCTCCTCAGCAATTTATGTAAGAACATTAATATTACAGTAAGAGGCCTCTTTTCAAACCTCTTTATTTTTGTTTATCCTTATTCATGGCATACAGTATGAGGTCCAGTTGCACTCTAATTAAGAGCTCATAATCAATGATTTTTTTGTCTTCTTTGTGAAACCAGAGAAGATGAAGAAACATATCAGGTTCAGTAAGGAGCAGCATTAAATTTGCTGATGTTGATGATGCAGAATGACATCACCAAAAATATCCACTAAATGAGTTACTATACCATATAACTGCTTTTGGATATTTGTAATAAGTCAGTGTGAACGTGGAATCAACCAGAACTAAAAGGCTGCATGTATATATATTTTTTTTCTGAACTGAAGTACAGGTCATGGACGTGGGAAGGGAGCTGGATTCAGCCTTGCTGCTATTTGTCCCAATGGCTACTTGTGGTATTGCAACAAAAAAAAAATCCCCTGTAGCCTAAAAAGCGTGGTCCACCGTTATGACGTCTGTAAAAATGTTGACAGGAAGCATCAAACTGCAAACAAGGTTAATTATTATTCATTGTTATGGCTGGATATCAGCACCAATCTCCTGATTTTGATTTACAAAGTCCAGAATCGATTCATTTTGATTAATTTCTTGATGATTGGATTTGATTCTAGATGATTCAGTTACATTGGATAAATAACAATGTTGTGTAAGGTGCTTCTCAGAACTTGTGCTGGGAACTTACATTTCCTCTACACTCAACAAGTGAGCAACACTGTTGTGTCCTAGAATACAAAATTGTATAAAGTCACATTATTGGCTAAACTGTAAACACATTCCTTTATAAAACTGTGGATCAAGGATTTACAGTGCTTTCCTTGGCAAATGCAAACACGAGACATCTATATTTTTTAGTTCTACAGTACATATGATATGAATAATGAAAAACCTGCGCCACTTACAATGGTTTCACCATTGTGCATATTTAAAAAAAAAAAATATTATCCCATATAGCTATGCATGGACTGTAGCAGATGCTTCACCTAAGTACGGACATCCACTTTTACTATCACTTTGAGAGCAGAAAGGATAGAAACTGAAAGTCTGCTTACTTATTCATCTGCACTGTTTGTGTTGACAAGACATCAGCCTTATATCTGCAGTTAGCTGTTAGCTGGTGTTTCGCTTCCTGTCATGGACGGACTGAATAAAGTAGAATCCACACACTGTTCACTCGACTTCCACTGCCACACATCTCGTAACCAAATATAATATCTCTACAACAAACACAAAGAAGGTCTTTTTTTCAGTCTGTCCCTCTCCTAGATGCCAGAGTCAGTCAGTCACCAGGGTCCTATAAACTGCAGCACATCCGCATAGACTGTAATTATTCACCTCACAGGGGGGCATAGCATGTACAGGTACCACATAAAGATGTATAATAATAATGGGACAAATAATAAAACTAATAATTATAATAATAGGGTGAATAGTAATACTAATAAAACTAAATATAAAAATAATTAATGATAATCATAATAATTGAAGCAGTGGGTGTTGAGCAGGATCATGGGGGCAGTAGGTGGTTTGTAATCACAGATCCAGACTCTGCAGCACCAGGGGCAGAAAGACCTGCAGAAAGCAACAGGAGGAGAGAGATGAGAAAGCATAAAACTAGAAGAAGTCAAGTTAATAATGAGCATTGATAGGACATGAATACGTACAGATGGAGAGGAAGAGAAGCTTGGTGCATCATGGGAAGTCACCCGGCAGTCTAGGCCTATAGCAGCATAACTAGGGGGATGGTTCAAGACAAGCCTGAGCCAGCCCTAACTGTAAGCTTTATCAAAAAGGAAGGTTGTAAGCCTACTCTTGAACATGGAGAGGTTGTCTGCCTCCCGGATCCAAACTGGAAGATGGTTCCACAGTAGAGGAGCCCGATAACTGAAGGCTCTGCCTCCAATGTACTTTTGGAGACTCTAGGAACCACAAGTAAGCCTGCATTTTGGGTGTGTGTTCAGTGTTCTACTTGCCACATCATGCAGCTCTGACTGAACCACTTTCAACAAATAACCACTGCAGACACAGAAAATTTAGCACAGATGCAAATGTTTACAGAGAAAAGACACAAGTGCAAAGATCAATGCTGAGATCTTAAGAAAATGATATTGGATCAAATAATAATCATAAATAGTCTGAATACTGATTTTTTTATCCAGCCTTTCTCATTTTATCATGAATTGTTGATCCATGTATCCATCCATATTTATCAAACTTTCCCAGAGCCTAGAAAAGATTCTTTTGGGCACAATGTCATTGCAATGTAAAGTCTATGGACCAATCAGGTGGGGTCAGTGGGAGAAACACTAATGATCATGTGCAGTGGACTGCACAATGTGAAAGAAAACCCAGAAACTAGAAAACTATTTTGGCTTATTTACTTGGAGAGCAATTTTCAGAGGAATTAATGGTCGCCATCTTTGAGTCTGGTAACCAGTTCTTTTATCCATGCTACAGATATGAAAAAGACCCAAGATCTGCCTATGTTGAGTGTGAAAGGTCTCTTGATTGACATTCAAAATAAAAATTACGTAGATGAAATGCTTCTACATTAAAACAGACTTACTTGATAATCTTTTGTCTCATGATAAGAATACGAAAAAAACAACAGTAAGCAACAGTCATACAGTGACATAGTAGGGATACCCCCATTCCCTTCAGAACACTTACATAAATATCTTGTGTAGAACTTCCCAACTTCTGTCAGTTGTTTGTCATCCTTCAGGAACTTAGATGATGAACTTGCTGTTTATTCACATAAAGTCACATAAACAAAGTCCTAACCCAAATAAAATAATGTTATGCTGTAAAATAATACACATAGGTTATTAGACAATTAGGGGAATTGGAAATAAATCATGGCCTCAATTGAATGCTGCAACAAGCAAACTGAATTGTAGACACAACAAACTCCAAAATTAAATCCTCCAATCTAATTGAAGTAAAAATTGGTCTAATTGTGACATTCAAGTGGTGTTTTGTAAGTACTTTATGTAACCTGGTTTAAGCTTCTTTTGTCAGAGGATCTTTGTATGTGCAGTGTGTTGGAGATTCTTCCGAAATCAAATGCATAATTTGAATTTGCATTCAATAACTTAGTGGTCATCATCTCAGGGACAGTAGAAATATTATGTTACTGTCTGCAACAAAATGGAACTGAACAGTGAATTCTGCCCAGTCAGACAATAAATGTTGTTTTAGTTTCATGTTGAAGAAGCACTAAAGGTTAAAATGAGGGATCTGTTTTCACTGGTAACAGCACCACATACTGTACATTTCCAGTGCAGATAGAATAGAATTATATACAAAGTCATTCTGTGTAAACTCTTTTTTTCTCTCTCTCCCTCAAACACACAAACAGACACATGGAAGTTTATTGAAGGAATCTAGTTGTCATCTTGATCTTTTTTTATATTTGGGGGCAGAAGTACCTGCAGAACTCAACAGGAAGAGAGAGGAGAGGGACGAGAAAGCACAAAACTATGGGAGAGAGAAGCCAAGTTAATAACGAGGAGCTTGGTGCATCATGGGAAGTCACCTGGCAGTCTAGGATTATAGCGGCATCTGCCTCTGCCTCGCATTCTACTTTTGGAGACTCGGGGACTCTAGGAACCACAAACAAGCCTGTGTTCTGGGAACGCAGTGTTCTACTGGGGTAATAGGGTACTATGAGCTCTTTGAAATATGATGGTGCCTGACCATTAAGGGCTTTGTAGTTGAGGAGGAAGATTTTAAATTCTATTCTGTATGTTAAAGGGAGCCAATGCACAGAAGTTAACACAGAAGATTTTTTTTCCTAGTTCCTGTCAGTACTCGCGCTGCAGCATTCTGGATCAGATGGAGAGTATATAAAGATTTGTTTGGACAGCCTGATATTAAGGAATTACAATAATCTAGCCTAGAAGTAACAAAAGCATGGACTACTTTTTCTGCATCTTTTTGAGAAAGGATGTGCCTGATTTTTTCAATGTTGTGTAGGTGAAAAAAGGCAGTCCTTGAAAATGTTTTATGTGAGAGTTAAAGGACATATCCTGATCGAAGATAGCTCCGAGATCCCTAACAGTGGTGCTGGAGGCCAAGGCAAAGCCATCTAGAGTAACTTACAGTTTAGAGTGGCTCCTTCAATGCCAATTAAATGTTCTAGTCCATGTAATAGGATATGATGGTCAATAGTATCGAATGCAGCACTAAGTAATAAATAATGGTCCGATAAAGAGGATTCTGTGGAAAGACTATTAAATGTTCAATTTAAATGCCATATGTTGGAATGATGTTGAGGGTGTGGTTAAAACAGTGAGTGGGTTTATTTACACCCTGAGCGAAGCCAATTGAGACTAATAATGAGATAAAAGCAGTTCTAAGGCTATCATTGTCAGCGTCCACATGAATTTTAAAATCACCTACTGTAATTTATCTTTACTAAGGACTAAACTTGATAAAATCTAGTATGGGCTAGGAGCGGTCATTATAAAAAATAGAATAGGCTTTAAAGCTTTTCATGATGGATATGTAAGACTAAGAATCAGGCTTTCAAATTAGTTATATTTGAGTTTAGGTTTGACCAAAAGCAGTTAGCGTCAGAGTCCAAAATGGAGGAAGCTGTTAAATTACCATGATGAGAAGATTTAAACTAAATGTCGTGCTACTTTATTCTCTGTCTGACATATTGAGCACAAATAGCAACTCAAAGAGGTACGGTGGGCCAACAAAGATCACACAAAACAAATTCACTTTTTACAATAGTGCTTCCAGTGCCACAACAATACATTACATCCCCTCTTCTTCAGACAAGGAACATAATCACTAAGCTATAATGCTATTCTATTAAATTATAAGGCTAATATAACGTTACCTCGACTTCACTAACTTGAGGAAGGCCACCAGTTCTAAATATGATTTTGGCATCTCAACAGTCCATTAACAGTGCTAAATTTAAGTTGTTATAGTAACTATCTTAAATGTTGACCAACTTTATTATTTAAACTTGTACAAACAATCACAAATTCAGTCTTTCATGGGGCTTCACCAGTCGGCCTCATTTTGTGTTGTATGGCATAGAAAGGCATGCTTGGCCAGAGTCCAGGGATTCTTCAGGGGCAACATTTCCTGACCTGGTGAAGTATCAGCTGACTCAGTCAAGGGCTCATCACTTAAGAAGTGGCAAAATGATTTGCTACTGCTGTGCTCTTGCAAAGATGTTGGCTGTTGCTGCAAAGCTCTTTGCTGTCACAATCCACAGTGTAGGACCTGGGTGCGCTTTGTTTCTGAACAGCAACTGCAGGGATTTGGTTCTATCCTGACCTCTTCTCCAGGGTTCAGTAGCCGGCGATGTGTAGTTGCCCAGTTCTTATTATTGTAAAACTTTTCAGAAGTTTGAGACCTACCCAACAGATGCCTGACTTTGAGAGAGTTATAGTTCTTTGGAATGAGCAGCTATTGAGCTGTAGGCAGTTTATTTCAGGGTCTTCTACCCATCAGCAGTTGTGCAGGGGACAGGGTGGTTCTGTAGTCAAATAGCACTAGATGTTTGTCCAGAGCTTTGTTTGTTTGTCTTCTAACTGTTTGCACTGCTCACTTGGCCTCTACATTGGAGTGAGGAGTGTGAGGTGATGATGTGTGGTGTGGTGACTTACGGCCGTACCTCTGCCGTAAGTCTCTGAATTCTTCTGCAGCATACTGTGGGCCTGTTTGTATGACAGTGGGAATGGCATATCTGCTAAATTGAGCTTTCATTCTTTCAATAAGGGTACGAGTACGCTGGTCTTTAAGCTTATCTACTTCAATGAACTTTGAGTAATAGTCCACTAACACAATATAGTGCTTGCCTTCAAACTCAAAAATGTCAGAAGCAGGTGCATATGAGAGTTGAAACCAGCGATTTTTTGAAAATGTCCTCAAGTGGTTTGTGATCATTATAGACTGTAACCTGCTCCAAAGATGTAATGATGAAAATTCATGCATGTGTGGACAATTGAGGTGATTTCTTTTTCTATTTGTGCATAGTGTGTTTCAGTCAGAGCCTCAGGTTAAAGCAAAAGGATTAATGTCCTGCAGGAGCAGAGCACCCAGTCCGCTACTGCTAGCATCACAAAAAATTTCTACAGGCTCTGCTGGGTCATAGTACTTCTGGTGGATGTGAGCACAAGTCCTTGAGCCTGAGCTGGTTTCCATGCAAAGCTGCCGCATGGGGTGCTTGTTCTTCACTGAGGTTTGGAATAAACTTGTGACAAACCCTAGGAAGTGGCAACCAACTTCTTTGTTGATAGGTGAAGCCACACACTGGACTGCTTTAATCTTAGCCGGTCTCAGCCAACCTGCACTTACCAAGTGCCCCACATATGGCACTTGGCTTTGCTAAATGTGACAGTTGTTTCAGGTTGTAGCTGGTGGCTCTTTCAATAACCTTGCGCATAATTTTATCATGTATTTCTATATTAGGCACTGCAATCAGAATATCATCCATAATGGCCGTGGCTCCTGCTATGCCTTCTAGCATACCATTCAATATGTACTGGAAAATTTCCAAATGGTAGCCTGAGCCACCTGAATCTTCCATCAAATGTGTTGAAGGTTGTTAGGGACCATGAGTCTTCATTCAGTTCTGTTTGGAGAAATCCAGATTTAGCATCTAGGACTGAGAATATTTTATCACCTCGCATTTTTTGCACCTTGACAGTGTGAATGAGGTTATGCTCTCTTTTGATGACTTTATTCAGATCACTTGGATCTATGCAAACCCTTATTTTGCCTCCACATGTGACCGTGACCATGGAGCAGATCAATTCTGGAGGCTGTTCAACTTTAGTGATGTAGCCATTTTCGTCCATTTCATGGAGTTTCTTTCCTCTGAGTGCAGCAGGCTGCCTGCACACTGGATGCACAACACCTTTTGCATTTGGCTTTGTTTTGATTTTGTACTCACCTGGCAAAGTCCTGTAGTACGTACTAGTTCTGGAAAGTCACCTAGACCTTGTGGAGCAGTCTCTGGAGGGATGTTGTCTTTGACAGTGTTTTGAATTAAGCTTGACTACCTGACCTAATTCTTCAGCTGTGGCTCCGCTGAGCACTCTTTCTTGAAATATGTTCACAATCTCTAACTCAGCACTAATGTCACTGATTTTGTATTGGAGTGTTAGATCTACTACAGCAACAGGTTTAACTTCGTGGTTGGAGTAGGTGAGTAGCAGTGTGCTGCAGCATCATAGGTCACCAGTGTACAGGAGTCACTGATAACTGTCCAGTGTTAGTGTGTTGCACTTGGCACCCATGTTTATCCTGAATTGGACCTCCTGTGACAGTTTAGTGATACACACTGACCATTTGTCTTCAGTTAATGAGTCTGCAGGAGCCACAATTTGATTGAAGTTAATGTTCCGTATTTCCTCATCTGCCTTCTCTTTTATTGGTGACTCCACACTCAGGGTTTTCGCTTCACATTTATGGCACACAGCCATCCAGTGACTGGGTTTGTCAAGTAAATGTTGAGCTGTTAGCTGGACACTCGCCTTTATTCCACTTGTGTTGGGATTACTTGCTGCAGCTAGGACAGTTAGCCTTTAGTTTCTGCTGCACTAAATTTGAACATTATGGATAGTGTTCCTTTTTATGGCCACCTTGGGTTTAGCAGCCACTGTAGACATTTAACATATAGCATTATCTCTGGCAATTTTCATGTGTTTCTGTGTTTCTCGTGGAATTCTATCGCCTTGGCGAGCGTCAGATCTTCAACTCTGTCCAGCAGTCCATCTTGCACTCTTTTCTCACAGAATCCTGTGATGATGGTGTCAATTAGCATATCATCAGGTTCACTATACTGTCAAGCCATTGAAAGCAGCCTTAAATCCTTGACAAAGTGGTCAAAAGTCTCACTTGTAAATTGTTTCCTCTTTATGAAGCGATGACAAACAATCCTCTTGTTTTTTCTCACCTAATGTAGCTTGCAAACTTATCCAGCAATTTGGTAGGGTCCTCTTTTCCCACCCTTACCAGAAAGATAATGGTTCAAAAACAAATGTAACATGACTCCTATATCTGTCAAACTCCTGATATATATATATAAGTAGGCAGTATCCCGGTCAATCTTGAGCCTCAACAATACATTACAGAAG
Organism: Xiphias gladius; assembly: GCF_016859285.1. NCBI lineage: Eukaryota > Metazoa > Chordata > Actinopteri > Istiophoriformes > Xiphiidae > Xiphias > Xiphias gladius. The sequence goes on from NC_053422.1 coordinate 28,877,090, forward strand.
CTAAGAGGTAGCTGATTAGAGTCCTTCTTTGGTTCAATATAAGAAACCTGCACCCACCCCATATCTGCAAAGCTTGCTACCAGAATCAACCCGTTATCCAAAATTATATCTAAATCCAAATCTGGACCCGACCCGACCCGACCCGGTAAGATAAGTCCCATTACCTGACCCATACCCATAATTAAATACATAAGCTGCATAGTCAAAAACTTTAAAGTGCTCTATTTTTACTTGCGCAACTAGTCATCAGCCTTAGGCTAAACAAATATCTGATCACATTGCTTAAACTATACAAAAACACAACAGCAATGTGGATTTCTCACATTGGCTCATGAATGGGTTTAATTAAATTGAACTCATTTAAGAAGTAGACCTAATGACCACAACAGGATCACCCAAAATGGGACAAATAAATACTTAATGTAATAACCAAATAAAGCTTTCTGTGTTTCACAAGGGTCCGTGAACTTGTATATACACATTTCAGTAAATGGGAAAGTGGTCTCAGACTTCTGGACCCCACTGTATGTATATATACACAAATCAGTCACATTAAAACTGGTAACTGATTTTAATTTTTTAGCATGAAGCTTTCTTCTTTGACACCAGGTTGCTACAGTACATTCACTAAAACCAATGTGTTAATAGTTCATACTATATTAATTGTATTTGTTTCTGACCTTTTCTTTCTTTCCCTCTCTGTGCTTAAATTTTACCTCAATTTTACTCTTTTAATATGTTGCCCTCCATCTCTTTTGTACTCTCTTAGATGCGTTGCCATCCGCAGCACCCATCTTCCCCTTCCTACCATCGTCCACCGACTGTGTTGAAGCTCATCGGGTGTGCTCTGCCGACTCCCAGTGTGAGGCATTGTACAGGGGCTTGGAGCTGTGTGGGGCTGACGCAGCGGTGTCCCCCCTAGGGGAGCAGGCGGCAGCTGAGTGCCTGGAAAGACAGGATGCTCTGCTGGCCAAACACCCCGCTCTGTTGGCCTGCAAGTGCCAGCGTGGCTTTCGTAAGGAGGAGCAGTGCCTGCGCATATACTGGAGGGTGCGCCTGCTGCCAGGTCAGTCAGGGCTCTGCTGGAGTGGGGAAGGGTGTGCATGAGAGTCTGTATGTGGATGCATATCTAAAACTGGGTTTCCATCCAGTATTTTTAAGAAACACATTTACTTAAATTGAAAAAAGCTTAACATACTGTACAAAATTACAGATTTCCACATTGTAATTTATGTTTAAGTGATTTATCCACATTAAGCCACGTTAAGCTTGTTCGCTCCCATTTACCTTCCTTTGCAGTTTTTTTATTTGAAGAGTTCTGTTACTAAGTCATTATTTTTACTTTGCCAAATCAAGATCGTGAAATTCTCATAAGAATTTTCATTCTTTAGTCCATCCATTTCTTTTTCTATATTCACTTATCCCACATAGTGATGTGGGTGGGGTTGGAACCTATCCAGGAATGCACTGAGTGAGTGGCAAGGTACATGCTGGACAGGAAGCCATTTTACCACAGGGTTTAAAGCTGCACTAAATAATGCTCTACATAAATATAGGCTCAAATGACTGAGTAATGTAAAAAGGACTGCAGATAGTTACAGAACCACAGAGAATTATCACCAACTCTGCCCCAAGCTCTCAAGAATTTTTTTTGGCTTTTTCAGTTCTTTATTGTTTTGATTCAATCTCACTGCTTCTTTGATGTGTAAATGGCTCAGGTGTTTCCTAAAACAATTTTAAAAGGCTGTAATACGTCAAACATATATGATGCTCAACCTGTTGTGGAGTTGTAATCTGTAAAAAAAAAAAAAAGATTAGTACAGCTTTAAGGGCAAGACGCACTTTCTGTAACTGCCACTTGTGGCCATAGGAGCTGTTCAGCAAAAGTTAGAAAGCCTCAGCCGTGGCAATAGGGATTATGTTTTGGGGTTGTCTGACTGTCTGTGCCAGTGTCATGAATACAATATCTCAGGAACGCCTTGAGGGAATTTCTTCAAATTTGGCACAAACCTTCACTTGGACTCAAGGATTAGATTTTGATGGTCAAAGGTCAAAGATCAATTTCACTGTGACCTCACAAAAAAAAATTTTGGCCATAACTCAAGAATTAATGCACTAATTATGATAAAATACACTTAATACCTTTTATTAAATTCCTTCAAAGTCTTCACTACATATATGAGTCACAACAGACATGGATGTAAACTGCAACTTTCCTGGTTGACGGTGGCAAACAACTGTAAGGCTGTAACTCTAGTGTTTATTTTTTTAAAAGGTTCAGTCATTTCCTAAAATTGCTGGGCAACTCTAGTTTTAACAAATCTCACTAACTTAAGTGATGGATTAATCAAATGGACACATTTTATTTATAAAGCAAAAAGATTAAATGGGAAAAAAATTGAAGACACCTCAGGAAGAGCAACTGAGGAGGGATCTTTCGGGATGAACAGCTATGCCAATAGATGTTTTGTGTACAGCATAAAGCACATAGTAAATTTACAGTATGAACAAACAGGATGACAAAATTATAGATTGTAAACATCAGCCACAACATTAAAACTGGTAACTGGTTTTAATGTTGTGGCTGTGTATGTTTATTTATGGTGTATTTGAAGAATGATCCAGGAGGATGTGGGGCAACATCCAAGTGCCGCTAATAGAAAGGACCTGTGCCACACAACCTCCTCTCCACCATGGAGACCTGGAAAGAAGACAGACTACACAAATGCACAACAGGAAAACACAGGCACACCATAACAATCACATAGAGGGAAAGGGAGACAAGGACAACAGGAACACATTGAAGGTAAAGAGACAAGGAAGAGACTGGGACTCCTGGAGGATGAGGATCCAGATCTATAACATCTGCAATGGGGCACTGACAACTAGGGGAGAGACAGAGGTCCCAGGATGGCTGATGTTCCAGAGAGCCTGAGGAAAAAGAGAGAACTTGGAGGAGGAGAGAGGGAGAGAGGGAGGGAGAAGATCTCACAACCTGGATAGTAATCTGTTACTGTCAGCAGAACAACATGGACTAAACTGTACGTAATAAGTTGAACAGATTCATTATGACTAAAATCACCCCCAGGAGGGAGAATGATAACAGGTACAAGATTTGAAGTAATCGAAGAATAAGCCACAAACTGAAAGTTCCGGTGTAAAGATGAGTTCTAAGTTTGGTTTTAAAGGCCTTAGCGGAGTCGACAGTTTGATATCAGCTGGGAGCTTGTTCCAGGGGAAAGGGTCACGATAGGAAAAGGGGTATGCCCATTTAGGATTTTGCATGTCATTAGAAGCAAGTCTTATATGACTGGATAGGATGCAAATGAAGGGAATCTAAAATTGGTGTAATGTGGTCAAATTTTTTGGATTTAGATTGATTCTTGTTGCAGCATTCTGAACCATTTGAAGACTTTTAGTATTAGTGTGTGGCAGGCCAGTGTGTGGTGGGCCTGAAAAAAAAAACAGTACAATAATCAAGTCTGGAGGACACAAATGTGCAAAGTTGGGTCTTTGCATCTGCCTTAAAAGAAAAGACCAAATTTTTGCTATGTTAAATAGATGAAACAAGGCAGTACTGGTTTTCAAAAGGGGTAGAAAAAAATGTTACACAACAAGATTCTTGGCTGTCAGACTTTAAGAAATCGCACAGTTGTCTAGAGCTAGTTTTAGTTGATCAAACTGGTGTCTATGCTGGGTTGGCCCAATGACAAGCATCTGTTTTATCAGAATTATGATTATAAAATTATGTGACATCTAGTTTTTCACGGCAGACAAGCAGGCCTCTAATTTAATAACTTGATATGATTATGGTATGATTACTCAGCTGTATATGGCACACACAGCTGAGTATCATCAGCTTAGCAGTGGAAATTAATTCCATCACTGTAGATAAGTTAAACCAAAAGGTGAAATATAAAGAGAAAGAAGCAGAGGGGCCAAGAACAGAGCCCCGGGGTACTCCATATTTCACATCAGAAAATATTGATGTAGTATTATTATAGGAAATATACTGTGTTCTTTCAGATAAGCAAGACTTTAACCATGGAAGGACAAGACCAGAGATGATCTATGATGATCTATGGTATCCAAAACCACACTGAGATCGAGTAAGAGAAACACAGAGGTAGAATCTTAATCTATCATAAACGGAAGATCATTTACCAATTCAGTAAGTGCAGTTTAGGTAGATTGACACACCCTGATAGCAGACTGAAAAGTTTCAAAAAGATTACTTTTAGATCCTGGATCCCTGGATCAAGGTGTGTTTTTTAATGGTTTGACCACAGCAGTTTTGAAGCTAGTGGGGACAATGCCAGATGTAAGTAATAAATTAAAAATATTTATAAATCAAGGCCCCAAAACTGGCCAGAGATTTTTGCAAAGTTTAGCTGATTGAAGGTCATGGAGGCAGGTAGTAGGTTTCGAAACCAACACCCATTTATACAATGATTCAATCTCAAAGTTTGTTAAAACAGAGACTATCTGGAATTCAACATAATGCCCAGCTGGTTCTGCAGAAGAAGCTGGAGATGAGCAACTAATTTTGTATCAAATCTTATCTATATTACTGCAGAAAAAGTGTAAGAAATCATGAGCTGTAAAGGGTGAGCAGCTACGGTAAGAGAACTGCTTTTGGTTATGTTTGGCTACAGTGTATGTGTGGATGGTCATGAAAGAACCTGTCACCCAGGGCAACAGTTTGGTTCATTAATGCGTATTTAATGTGTTTTTGGACAGATAAATAAGATACATATATCAGGCTAATACAAACACAGGCTTGATTCAAACACAATACTTGTTAGAAGGAGACACTGATTGTTGGTTTGACTTCACATGGAATTTGTTGACAAGAAGAAAAATATAAAATTGTCAGCCTTAACTCTTGAGGATATTTAAACTTTGTGCTGCTTTATTTAATACGAGTCATTTGACACTTATAGCACACATTGTACATAGTACTTAGGATATGGTAGTTGGAATATGCCAAACTGGGACATAAATGTGATGAAATAGATGATATAAAAATTTAACATATTTCATAAACTAATCATATGTTTTGCATGTAAAATATTAATCTGCAAAGTGAATACTAGTTAAAATTGTTAGTAAAACAATTTCCCTCTGAAAATGAGTGGAGTAGAAGTATAAAGTAGTAGTACAAGTACCTCAACATTGCACTTACATACAGTGCATAAGTAAATGTACTTAGTTACTTTCCACCGCTGGTGGCTTACACAGAAACCACAGATGTAGATGTTTGGACACACATCATACACTGCTGGTGCATGTTGGTCTTGTTTCTCCATACACACGAGATACATCTACACTCATATTCACTCTAAATATACAGTGGGGTCCAAACAGTTCTAACCCCAACCCTTACCTTGACCCTAACCTAAATCTAATCTTAACCCTAAAACCAAGTCTTAACCCTCAAACAGCCCTTTGAGGTTTTGAGGACTGGCCAAAATGTCCTCAGAATGCCAAAAAGTCATCACAATGATGGTTTCAAACCAAAATTTGTCCACACAACCATAGAAAGACATGTGAACACACACACACACACACACACACACACACACACACACACACACACACACACACACACACACACACACACACACACACACACACACACACACACACAATAACAGAAGCACATCCGGAGTGCGGGTGTGATGTGTGCATTAGTAAGTGAGCTGACACTAGCCAGCGGACTCCTACTCCCCTGTGGCCTATTAGTCAGTGGAGCATTAGTGTAATTACACACTCTTCAGTTCCTAACGCTGCTAGGCTGCTCTAGTGTGTCATTACCATAAATATATAGTCTAGAATAGGATTTACATACATAAATACTTTACATGCCATTACATTCTTGATTGAATTTGTACTTTGGAGTGTGTATAAATAATTTGCAGGAACAAATGGCTCATCCACTAGTCAATCAAGACTCTTGCTACTGGGTTTCACAATTGGACAAAAGCTGCCTTCAATAACATGAGCTCATGGTGACTTAGGGTTTACCCTCCTAGCATTGTTATCCCTCATCTTATTCTACATTTTGTGCACATTTATGAGATTTTAATGACATAGTGATTGTTATTGGCAGATACATCTACAAGTATATTCTGCAGTGTTAGTATTTGATGTGGGTTATTTAGAGTAATATAGAAGGTTATTAGAAGAAGGATCCAAGTCATTGTATAATGTTATCCAAGATAATTACACAGCCTACCTGGGAAACTACAGTGGCTCTCAAGAAGTATCTTATCAGAGGTGCTGACTGATTTCAGAGCTGCTACAGGACTTGCCGAATGATAGAGGACTGAAACATGGTCTACTTATCTGCATTAGCTCTAGCACTACTTTCATTTTTTTCTTTGAAGTGATAGTATGGTTTATGACCAAATACCTGCAAAACTAATGACATTCTAATCAGCCTCAGCTGTACTTTGCCCTAATGAGAAAATGTTAGCATGTTAACATGCTAAACTAACATGGTACAGTGGTTACAGTATAGCTACGGAGCCCATACATTGAGATTGCATATATACGCATAGCTGATATGCACCTCCTCAAAAATGCAAAGACACGCAGAGGCCGCAGGAACTATGATCCATCAGCTTGGGTTACTTGTGTTTTCTCCAAGTTTCTAATGCCAGTTGAGGTTGTTGACAGTAAAGACAAAATCAAGCAAGTTAAGGAAAGGCTCAGTAATCTGTAAAGCCATGGCTACTGCAAAATCCTGCTCACTGTATTCACCTCTCACCAGGAGAAATCTGATGTTAAATTATAAAACAAAACCTGCACAATGGGTATCTAGGTATCTAAGTAGTTTGGAGGGTGCCAGACATTGGGTTGGGGGTGTGTACTCTCTCCTTCTAAAGTAGAAAGGGAGATACATGAAGGCAAGCAAGGAAGTAAACATCAATTCAGCACATTGAACTGTCAGAAAATACACGGCACAACTTAATGTAGAGATAGAATAGAACATATGACCCAATCACTTACTGTGCACATAGAGCAACATGCTGTGGGCCAGCTTAACTTTTTTGATGTGTTATCAATGATTTTTAACATATTTAGAGCTCTGGGTGATTTAAATATACTGTACTTGTTAATGATGCAGACAACTCATGTTTACACCAATGATCTTCATGATTTTCCACTGTCATACTGTATCATTCCTGTATCACTGCCTATGATTACATTACTTCTCTCTGTTTGATTGCTTTCTGATAACTTCAAAAATTGCTGTCTTGACTCTATGCAAAGACATACCCAACCCAAATCACCTTGTCTTCTTAGAGGAAAAAGTTGCACTTTACTGGGATCAAACTTTCCAGTTTGACACAGTAATCATTAAAGTTTTGTTTTCAACAGTTGAATGCTTTCTAAATCCTTTCCTTTTCACAGACCTTGAACAGTTTTTTCAGAGACAAGATAACTTGTAGTACATCATCTTAGATATACTGACAAAACAACTCATGGCCCCTGTTTTAATGTGGCTGATGCTCATTTATGAAACAGAAAAGTTTCTTTTTTGTTTTCTTTCAGCTTTCCGTAGTGCAGATTCTTATGAAAAGACTCCTGATGTACATAGCAAGAATCAAGTTAAACTTGAACTTAATTTTTTTTCTAACAAAATATCTGAGGACCTAGTTTGTCTTTGGCTAACAATTCTTCTGGCTCCAGTTGTTTGTTGAAAAAAAAATGTAATCTCATTGCTGCCTAGAAATAGCATGGAAAGTCTTGCTCAAAGTTGCAAATCATCTCAGATAGGTTTTGGTGGTAGAAAATTGGTGTATTTCAATTTCTCTTTGCTGTCTTTACCTCAATGTTTACCTTAAATTTTTTCCTTCCAAGCTACTGTGGGTCACATTGTAAATGGTAACTCAATTGTTTGCCAATGTATGTGTGTGCTGCTTTTTTCCAGGGGAGGATGAGCTGGAAATATCTCCCTATGATGACACACTAATGGATACTCGCATGGCCTCCTTGGTAGCAGGTAAAACACATTCTGACACACACACACACACACACACACACACACACACACACACACACACACACACACACACACACACACACACACACACACACACACACACACACACACACACAGAGTCACTCATTTAGTCTTTGTTATGATCAAGTAATTTGAGTCAGTGTCCATCACTGTCACACTTGGAATATTTAATGGCAGACAGCTCTATAGCTCTGTTTGACGAGTCAAATGAATACATGCCAGGAAAGCAGCTCCGTGAATCACTAAACCTTAGACATGATAATCAATATGTATCAGTCAACAAAGACATAGTAAATAGTGACCAGGTGACTTATGGGACTCTGCTCTTTGCATTTGCCTTCTTTTCTTTCCATCTCAGTACCTATTTACTCCCTCAGAATTTCTCCTTGTGCACTTCTTTCGGTGGTGTTGGGTAAAGTGGGCTAGATTAGAGGTCTGCTAGGCCTTAAACACGATGAAATTGTATTTTTTTTTTTTAAATCTAGCTTGTTTTTTGTGTTGTGGAGCCAGGAATTCTTAGGAGAGAGATAGGAAAGTGATATATGGCCTGGGCTTGATTTGAACCCTGGACATTGTAGCAACAAAGCACTATGCACTATAGACCCCTGAGCAAGAGAGATGCTCTAAGTCATTATATGTTTTTGCCCTGCTGACAGTGGGGCCAAAGGATTGGGTTGTCAGCCTTTGAGTTAGTTTGTTCATCCATCCAACACTTTGGTTCAGAGGACTGAATAGTTGGTATTGACAACTGCTGGCCAGATTGCATTACAGCAACGTTTCGGTACGAACATTCACAGAATCCAAAGGATAATTGCTGATCATTTTTATGACCCCCTGATCTTTCCTCCAGAACCACCGTCTTTCCCAGAGTTCCCTTAGACCAATACTTCTGTCCATGACAAGGTATCAAGACAACTAATGGATTTCTTTTTATTTTTGCTGTGTTTATTTATGGCCCCAGTGGATGATTCCTAATTTTATTAGCACCTGACCTTTTTTCTAGCACCTCCATTTGGACAAAATTTCTTTGAACAGAAGGCCCTTCCTTTCTCTTTTCTTTATAGGGCAATTTAGAGGATGAACCCTCTCCATCTTGGAGAATCCATGGGTTTTCCTTTACCACCACCTTCAGGACAAAGTAAACTTTACATTTTTTGTCCCATTACTGGTAAAGTTCTCAAAATAGCTAAGCGGGGTGGGCCAAGTACTTGTGTTTAGAGTAAGGCTAGGAACACCATTGGGGGCTCCTCCCTGGTGTCTAGGCCCAGAAAAAAAGCCATGTCATTTTGACACATCAATTTCTTCTTCAATTTACTTATGAGGCTCACCTACTGGGCTTCAAATCATGTTGCACAGTCTGCAAATGGTGAATATACCCCTACTCATTTTAATAGCGTTCTTTAGTTTATTCTCTTTAATTTTAGTTTTTGTTTAGTTTATTTTAGTTTACCATTGAAGCTTGTAACATATTTACCTTTAATCATTTTTGGGTCCATTGTAATTTATTATGGGACGGCTAGGAAGAAAGGACGATGATCATCAATGAAAAGAGAGGCTATAAATTTTAAGACAAGAAAAACAAAGTGGAAACAGTTGTCAGTCCACAATTGCCGCTCTTCACACACAAATGATAAGTATACATCAAAATGTTTCCACAAGCCTCCTTTCTGCCTAAATGTAAAAATCTAACCTAATAGGAATTGTAGTTTTGGAACTCTGACAATTAATTGAATGGGATTACTTTTGTAGACTAACAATGCCACAGAAACTGATGGTTGATTACCTAACTATATTCCCTTTTTTACTGCTTTTTTGTTCCTTCATTAAACACTGTGTAAAATATATCACCATAGTCCTCTACTCCTGCAGCAACTCACAGTTTAAAAACTAATAGCGGTAAGATGTACTTTTTAAACAATTATTGTTGGCGGGAAATGGCTCTTCCATTTCCCTCTTCACAACCTTTGCTAATTCAACTTTTCCTCACCTGCTCAGCCTCATCTTTCATGCAACTGGATGGTGAGAACCAGTGTCTGAAAGCAGCACAGGACTGTGGCTTGTACGAAAAGTGTGGTTCCCTGCGATCAGAGTATGTCCTGGCCTGCACCAAGCGGATTCCTGGGTCCAACCGATGCAACCAGCATAAGTGCCACCGTGCTCTCCGGCGCTTCCTGGAGCGGGTGCCTGAGGAGTACAGCCTGGGTGTCCTGTTCTGCCCCTGCACCAACACCCTGTGTGGTGAGAGGAGGAGGAAAACCATCGTACCCTCCTGCTCCTACCAGGAGATGGAGGAACTACAACCTAACTGCCTCCACCAGCAGAGTTTTTGTCGCCGAGACGACCTCTGCAGGTTAGATATGAAGCCATACAAATGTACGGGGCTGATACCATCTGTTAATTGTAACATGTAAAATGGCTATAAATTGACATTATTTGAGGCAGTTTGATGTCATATTGTAGAATTTATAGTATTGTTATGTAACATTGCTTGCATACAGTACAGTATGTGTGTATGTTTATGTGTGGATATATATTTTGTAATTATAGTAGAATCCCCAAATCTTTCAATTTCCTTGCAGCTCACCACTGATAAACTGTAAAATTGTGTTGACTTTAAAAATATGAGGACAACTGGAGTATTTTGGTACGTCTGGGGGACATAAAAGAATCAGGGAATGTAGGATATTGTCTCTAAATTCTGGTGCTGGCTAAAAATTATATCATCAGCGGTTAATTGATCACTCCCACTACTTCCTAAGATTTACAGTAATTGACAATAAAGTCAAGTTCACGCAATTTATTTAAGAGACATATTTGTACCATCAACTCCTGTCTAATATTATATGTAGTATTATATGAAATTGGATAGTGCAACAGAGCTATCATGATAATAATTCCTCATTTTAGGACTCTCCACCTTCCCATTACCTCAGAGCTCAGCACTGTGAAGATGGTTAGCTATTGGTCCACCGGGACATTTCATGTGCAAAGCTCACCAAAGTTGAAATTCAATTACTTTTTTACTTTGCCTCTGTGAATGGATTTGCAGATCAGAGATGCTGCATTCCAATGAATAGGTTTCACCAAACTTTCACCATGTTAAATACTGGTGTGACCAGGATTGTATGATGATGATGATGATGAAAATAATAATTGTTATTAGTTTTAGTGTGCCATGATGGTTTGATTGTTGTTTTAGAGGCTTTCTGTCTATTAGGGTTAATGCATGGGAAATATAGTTCTACTTAATACAAATTTATGTTGATCAAAAATAAGCAAAAAAAGAAAGCTATTATTGGCCTTCAAAAATAGATATATATCCTCAAGTCCTATATAAGCGGAAAAAGGCTCGAGGAACAGGTGGTCCAAAGCAAAAGTATCAAGAACAAAGTAATGATAAAATGAAAGAGAAAGGGCAAAACACAATAAAACGTGTAAATACTATTCTAAAAAAAAACCCTGCATCTATTGAACCTAAATTTACATGCACGCAAACACACCCCAACATACACACCCATCCATTTTTCCTTCCCATTTCTTGTGTTTGATGTTGAGTTGTTGTTTATGTTGTTGCCAGGTCCAGACTGGCTGATTTCCTTAATAACTGCCAGCCATCTCCTCTGACGGCCAGCGGCTGTCTGAAAGACTCAGCAGGCCTCTGCCTCCGAGCCTACGCTGGACTCATTGGTATGGGATGCAAGGGGGAGGGGGAGGTCAAGGGGGAGGAAATGTTGAGGTAGGAAAAAAGATGAGGAGCTGAATTACATAAAATAGAAGGCTGCATTTTACCTCCAGACATAACTTCCAAGAGAGAATATTTTGGCACGCTACTGAGTTTGTCTCTAGGACACTTTAAAAAGTGTAGAGATTTCCCTGAAACTTTGGAGACAAAGGCCTTGGGAAGTTAAATTATGATTACAATAGAAAGAGAGAATTGTAAAACATACAGTAGCCAAAGCTTATTTATGGAATTTAATTACATATGGGAGACTTGAGCAAGCACAAAGAAAAAAGAATGGTAACTAATCTGAAAGTCAAGATTTTCAGAGCATGCATGAACAAATTTAAAGCCCAGAAGAAGAGCAAGACAGGAGAGAATAGTGAACACATCAACATTAGGGCTCCCTTTACAGCCTGTCTCAAATCCAATCTGAGAGTAGAGCACAGTCTCTATTGCATTTGACTCAGAAGTAAAGCAAGTTCGTAACTTACATCAGGCTACTTCCAGTGTGTGCAATTTGTCATTTATCTAAAAGACTGTAACAAAAGAAACAGAAAACTTCACTGTCAAAAACCAACTGAAATAGTGACCACTAAAGCCCAAATATTTTTGTCTTTTCTGTTCATTTTAATCTCTCTTTTCATACTATGAATCATCAAATGATCAAACTAGCAAATGTCATAGTAAATCCTCATGTTAGCTACTAAGTTAATTAGCTAAGCAATAAGCTACTTAGTTGTGTCAATAATACAACAGTTACAGTAATGTCATCTAGCTATTGTTAGCTAACTATAAAGTGGGCTAATTTGATTGTAAACGCAGCTATTCTTTCACATAATAGTAATCAATGTGGAAATGTTATGTGAAAAAGCGATCATATTAGAGATATTAGGTTTTTTTTATTAGGTATTATACATAATACAGTCCTGTTTGAAATTATTGGAACCCCTGAGTGTTAAGCACAGAATTTAGAATATCTTAAGAAATAAATGCAAATAAACCAATTTTGTATAATCGAAATATTTTAATAAAATGTCCAAAGTTACTGAACAAAATAAAATTAAAAAAAATAAAACACAACTTGAATTATAGTGAAATAACGCAAACACAAAATGTACCCCAGAAAAAATTATTGTCACCCTTCAATAATATTAGGGTGCAGAACCACTGGCAGCAATGGCAGCCTCTAAATGTTTCTTGTATACATCTAGAAGCTTCTTGCACATGTCTGCTGGTAGTTTTTGCCACTCTTCCATTGGTCTTCTCCAAAGGTTTTCAATGGGATTTAGGTCAGGACTCATTTGCTGGCCGGTTTAAAACAATCCATCTTTTCCATTTCAACCATTCTTTTGTGCTGCTGGATGTGTGCTTTGGGTCATTGTCCTACTGAAAGACCCGAGACCTTTGCCTCAAACCTAGTTTTCTGACACTTGGGAACACATTTTGCTCCAAAATGCCTTGGTAATCTCCTGATTTCATCATTCCCTTGATACAGTCGATGTCTCCAGTACCAGATGCAGCAAAGTAACCCCTTACTGTAGGTAGGGATGTTCTTTTCCTTATGGGCTTCATTTCAGTGCCTTTATAAAACGTAGGCACTGCATTCCCAAAGACCTCTACTTTGGTTTCATCTGTCCATAGAGCATTATCCCAGAAAGAATAGGGCTTATCCATGAAAATCTTTGCATACATTAGTCTTGCCTTTTTGTGTCTTTCTTTCAACAGTGGTGTCCTCCTGCTCCAGGTCAGCCTGAAACGCTTTAGATGTCTGCGCTGTGTTTTTTCCACTATCCGTATCAACCTTCGTAGATTTCTCTCAAAGAGTTTCTTCTTAGCACCACGTCTAAATTCTGTACATCTAAATTCTGTACTTAAAATTCAGGGATGCCAATAATTTTAACCATGACTGCATACACATGTATCAAACTCCAAATTGTCTTGCTAATGGTAAAATAATGTAGCTGAGCCATGATACTAATGACAGGTGAGGTGTGGTTCACAGTAAATAATGCATATATCTGGCAAAGAGGATGAAAAGTTCTTTTAAACTTCCAGCATATAGGCATATGAGGGATTTTGACTTATGGAAACTTATGGAAAGTTATACAAATAATATTACATATAATAATATAAAAACTTTATTTATTCAAAAGTAAAAGCAGTAAACAAACAAATTATTTTGTGGAAGTTAGTATTTGGTGTATTTAGACTGAGAGACTCATTAAAGTTTTTTTTATTTTCACTTGTTTTCTCAATTCACCTTTGTCATTAATAACACTCCATACTTAGAAGGCTATACTATCAGTGGTTGATGATACTTTTGGCTGTAAGACACACTAACATGAAGGGAGGGACTGAAATGAACAGTAAAGACAGAGAAGTTGGGGTTAAACCTAAAATTGTCATCATGACAACAAAAACTAAGTGTTGAATACATTGTCCTAACACTCTCTAAAACAAATCTAATAGTATGCAATCTCAAAATCAAAGTCCTGTACAGAATCCAGTGAGTGAATGGGAAGAAGTATAGAAGGTCAGAATGGTAGAATAATGTGTAGAGAGGCAGAAAGTGTGTGAACGGGGTGATCAGACAGAGCAGAATTGGGGGAGGAGAAGCAGCAAGATAGAAAATAAGGACCCATGACAGCTGACAATAGATATGGATAGAGGAGTGTTAAGTGGCTTTCTGCAAGCTCTGACAATGATGGACAACTTTTCCGCAAGGCTCATAGCTTTTTTTAAAGGCACAACCTGCATAATCCACATATTTAAACCAGGGTGGCCTGCCAGAGAAAAAATATAACGGCAGTAGTTTTTTGTTTTCTCTACAGGAGTTAATTCTCCTGTAGTGTGCTAAATAACATTTGATCACACAAGACAGAAAATCCGATCATTTCTATTACTGATTATTAGGTGCATGTTGACATACATCCATTTGAAATTTAGTAATGAAAACGATACTGTATCCTGAAGCTCCAAACAATATGCTTTTCAAAAACAGTCTTATACCATACTGATATAAAATAGAATAAAACCAGCGGCTGCCTGTACAATCATGCCTCCTAGAAATTACGATTATGCTACCAATTTGCTATAGCAAATGTGTTTTGAGGACACATAATGCTGACCGGCTTATGTTTTTAGTAATGTGGTTTTTTTATGATCATGCTGAGAAAATTCTGTAAATTAACGAAAATGTTTATACTAAATATATCAGTAAAGTGTTCACTGACAACATATTATACAATATCCTTTTGTAGAAACTAAAGTCTTATTAAACTTTTTTTATGGTTATGCTTGGGCAATCAAAAATTTGGTTAAGGTTAGAGAAAGATCATGGTCTTGGTTTAAAACACAATAAGTCTGCAGAGACTTGAAGTAGGAGACAAAACATGTTAATTAACATTTAATCAAAACCACAATCTTTCCTCAAACTTAACAAGTGATTTTGTTGAGTAAACTTAACCACTCATGGGACTCAAAATCCAAACTGTGGTCTCTGGTGTCAAAGTCCTGTTATCTGTAAGTCCACAATCCACCCTGACCACCTCCCAATGACTAATGTGTGATAGATGTAGCACTCACAGGCAACATAGAAAAATGTTGCCTGTGAATATAATCCAGGCACCATTAATGTTTCATGACTTAACATAATTGAGAAAAACAACTTAGTATTGTATAAATGTGTATCCATTCTAAAAAGCTATGGTAGGCTCTGGCCGGCAGTAAAGTGTAATTTGACCACATAGCCAGTAGAAAATCTGGCAAATAAGCTTAATCATTTTTCATTTTCATTTGATCACTCTTGGAAAACAAAGCAAATCGGTGTATTTCCCAAAATGTTGAACTTTTTCTTTAACATTTAAAAGTGGTAAAAAGGCTCCAGTTTATTTTCAAAATTTGGGCTATCTGGCTCTAAAAATCGCCAAGATGACATCAGCAGAAAACCCCATCTTTAAGCTTTGAAATATCCCTTCAATCCCTTCAGGGAAGGTCACAGATTGTACATCATGTGTTTTCTGTAGGCAATAGTTTAGCTTTGCTTGCAGTAAAAAAAACAAAAAAACAAACAAAAATAAAATAAACAAACAAAAAAACAGCAGTTTTGTTTACATCTCTGAATACTGTGATAAAGATTATTAACATTAAAATAAAGCATATAGTTTCTCTGACTAACTTTGACCCTTCTGACCTGCAGGTACCATCATGACGCCTAACTATGTCAGTAACAGCTCTGCTGATGTGTCACTGTCGTGCAACTGTGAAGGCAGCGGCAACCAGTGGCAGGACTGTCTGAGACTACAGCGGATGTTCACTCACAACACCTGCCTGCGTGAGTCTACGCTCTATATGCATGTTTCATATACTCGTCTCAGCAGTCAGAGTATGCCAGATAAGATGAGTTTGATTTAGTTATTTGTTGCCTATTGGCCTTTAAACTGAATTGATTTAGGGATAACATTTTGATCAGATTTCGGACAGTTTATCATATTCTTACTTGCGGTATCAGTGGTATTAGTAGTTGATGTTCTGGCTGTTTAAAACTTATGTTGTCTCAGTACAGCAGGAATATGATAGCTTTTTTGCTCACACGAATCACGAATCCACGATTCCATTCAAACTTTTTTGTCAGGGTTGGATTACCAACCGGGCAAGTGGGCAACTGCCCGAGTATGCACCACTAAAGCACAATATCACCTGATATGGCTGTAAGGCGGGCCCTGCTTTTTGGGGGGGCCTCTTGGTTGGCTTTATCTGGGGCCTATATGCCAAAGCATAATTGTCTACTAAAAGTCTAGGTCAGACCTTTGTTATTTCAGGCAGTGTTGTCAATTTAGTGCCTTTGTCACTAGTTTTACCAAGTATTCACACCCCTATAGCAACTTTAAAAAAAACAAAACAACTAGCGACAAATCTGGCAACTTTTTGGACAAACCTTAGCTGTTTTCAATAGAAGAGAGTTGCCACTATTGCCCTGCGAGCACGAGGTCGGGCTTTCCCTCCGTAGGAACACCTCTCTCTGTTCTCATTTAATTGACCGGACAGTGACACTGAGGTGACTGAGCTTCTAACATTCTATCTAGTGATTATTTTACCAGTAAATATAGCCAAAATCACAGCACAGCCATTATCTTTACCTAATGTGTATGGGGATTTTGCCAGACAACACTGCAATGATAAAATCAGGGTTATAGCAGTGCAGAGCAGTTTGCAAGTGACTGCTGGTTATAACATGTAGTCTTAATGGGCCGTGTTTCAGTCACTATTTCATACTTGTTCCATTGTTTGACAACAGAAAAAGAAAAACCAGCAAATGAGAACAGGTTTATTGGGAATTCAAACACAGAGAGTACTTGCTTGCTTCTCTCAGTGCTAAATAGGACTTTTGGCCTAATTCCATTTTACCTCCATTGTAGTAATCCACAGACAGAAGGGAACAACAGGAAAGTGTAAGGACAGTCAATGAGAGAGAGAGAGAGAGAGAGATAATAATAATAATAATGACAATGATGATGATCATCATCATCATCATAACAACAACATAATAGATTGTATTTCTTTTCCTATTGTGACTGTTTCCCCAGTGTCCAGTTTTTATACTAAACTAGACTAACCACACCCTGACTCCAGCTGTATACCACAGACATGAGGTTGATATTGATCTTCTCATCCAACTCCCTAATGAAAATTGACCATTCCATCATGCATCATTTCATGCTTGTTCTATGTGCTTTCAAAGAAAGCAAATAGAATAAGTATATTTCCCAAAATGCTGAACCATAATTTTGAAGTATTTTTTCCTCGTTTTTGCTGTTTTTATAATGTTCAATGCAAAATTGGGTTTAGGGAATTCCTTAGAACCTCACTGCAAGTAAGCATCTTATGTATTTAAAGAAATTTCCTAAGGACATAATTTTATCTTATTTTGTGAATCCAATTTTTCTAATAAAAAATATCCTAAAAGAACATGGATTGTTTGGAATATAGAAAGTCACATTAAAAAGACTTACGAAAACTATTGCTATCCATATTGTTTTTATAAAGCCTGTTTTAAATAACACATCTGAGGACTAGAATTATGAAATTAGCGTTAACGTGTCAACAATACTCTGAGGAACAGCTCAAATGGAATAAATGAAAAAATGACTTCAGCATGAGGTCTGTTGAATCTGTCTTGGCAGTTGGCTCCTGCAACTATGTTCACAGCTTGAACTGAACTCTCCCTCTTTTACATATCAGCTACATGCTACAGCTTTAGCATTCATAATAGTCTTACAACCTGTATCTGCAGCATGAGGCATCTGCAGGGCTCAAGAGGTGTAGGGAGAAGAACCAGAGGGTAAAGCCTCCAACTGTCAGTCAATCACAGCCGCTTACAATCAGGCTGTCAGTACACACTGAGCCTGTGATGTTGAAACACTAAAGACAGCTCAAACAATAACGATGCCAAATATTTATGATGGTTCACACTCCCTCAGATGCAGCGTTGCATACACACACATACAGACACACACACACACACACACACACACACACACACACACACACACACACACACACACACACACACACACACACACACACACAGGCAGTGATGGGGCTGTGTCTCCATGCAGGTAACTCGATCAGTTGGATGGGGAGTCCCAGCTCCCTGCCTGCAGACATCACCCCCCCCCCTGCTCCCAGACCCTCCCCGTTGGTTCAGGAGGATGAGCTGCTGAGCAACAACCACCTGCCTGAATACAACAACATTGTGAGTACACTTCAGTTCACCTTGATATTTTGAATTACCGTCAAGACTTTTACCCTGAGGCTTTTTCTATTAACATTAAGTCTTTGAGTTATTCTTCTATCCCTGTCTCACATGTAGCCATTGTAACTAACCATGGGTGTGTGTGTGCGTTTGTGTGTCTTCATATATATATATATTATATATATATATATATATATATGTACACCGTACAGCCACAACGTCAGGTTTAAGAAAACTTAATCCTGGGGTTCTGGCTTTATAAGGAGCATCTCTATTCTATGGTTTCTTAGCAGATTTATGGATGTTTATGTATGAAGATGCTGATATGCTTGAGAAGTGTGAGTCACACTTAATATATGTTTGTATTCAGATTTGAACTCAGAGATATCATCAGGGTCAGACCTTAACTATGAGCAAACAAACTTTCAAACTGTCCTGACTGTGTCCATTTAATTTGTCTCTCCCAACCAATTACGCTTCACACAGTCTGTGGCACAAAAACAAGTCTTGGCCCTGAAGTGTTTTGATTTCAGTCCTGTTGGATCATGTCTGAGTCTGCCAGCTCAGTAATGCGCAGACAGTAACAGACACACAGACATGCTGAATGTGTTAACACATGTGTTTTGAGAGCGCCACAGCTCCTGGCTGCCCTTGTCCAACACTGACCATTAAATGTGGTACAATCCTGGCTACTGTAACCTTGGCCAGACCACAATCTGCTGTGGCTGTGGCTCCCTGGCTCCCAGCATGCCTCACTGCCAGAGATAATCTGGGCCTCCAGACAAGAGGGGATTCCAACTCTCTCTCTCTTCCTCAGTTCCCCATTCTCCTCTCTCCCTCTCGCGCTCGTTCTCTCTCTCTCCCTCGCTGTGTCCGTCTGTGTCTCTCTCCCAGTGAGCAGATTAGACAAGGTGTTGGTTGGAAGCAGTGCATCAGTCAGGCTTCATTAATATGAATTTATTCATGCCCGTATGCCCCCCCCTCTTTCCCTTCTTCCCCAAAATCTCCCTCTTACCTCCTTACTTTATTCCTTCTATCCTTTCCTTAATTCCTTCTTCCTACCTTTTCTTCTTTTACTCATTCACTCTTTTCTTTCCTTTCTCAGTTCATTCAGTGTTGCATCAAAAAGCCTTCACTTTGCCCCTCCCCCTCCATCCATACCTGCTCCACATCTCCTCATCTGTCCATCACTCAGCTTTTACTTGTTTCTCTAAAGTGATTTTTGCAGAATTTGAAAGGTTTCACTTCAAAAGCTGAGTGTCTGCTCTAGCAATGAAAAATAATGTCACATTCAGAAGCATAGATGAGTCCTCCTTGTTTTAAATGATACATTTATACAGAGAATACACTCAAATTTGTTGTGAGGTGGGATTTTTTGCCATTTTGCATACCTGCAGTCTGTTAATTTTCTCATATTTGTTTCGACATTGTTGAAAACTTTACTGAGTGTGCCATGCAGCCAATCAGCCAATGTGAAAATTACATAATGTTGAGTATAAAAAAATTGACTATTTGTTAATGCTTTTTAATGAAGGCAGGTTAAAGAGCATTTCCAGTCATAGTGTAAAAACTTGAAAAAGGTGATAATTACCATACAGATTGTATTGTATGATATGTACTGTATTAACAATCTATAAAATAAGTATAATTTACAACCATATTTAAACCTGGTATTAACATATAATCTGGTTGGTGATATCTGGATACTTGTTATCTGGATAATGAAATCTGATCATGGGCCTTTGCATATGTACCTGGTATTATTAAGTGTTCTTGTTCTTGATTGTGAGAGGATCTCAAAATTCAAAATAGGAATGCACCAATTCGATAAGGATCAGGTATTACCCATGATGTGACCAGAAATCCCTGGCCTATGTTACCTTACATAAAAATAATTTGGAAGTTATTTAGATGTGGTCCCATAATACCTCTTACAAACTAGCTTGTTTCAAACATCAGGGCACAGGTAGTTCTTGTAAAATAATTTGATGTTAACTGTAGGGGATTTCATAACTGCTGAGCCTTTCCTCTGTACCAGCTACTAATTGGCCACAATTTACCTGATTCCTTGGCTGGCAACAGCAAGAAAAGGATGCAGGCCTTATCTGAAACCCTGATGAGCTCAACCTGCTGTTTGCAGGCATTTCACTTGTTCCCCGCAGTGTTGCTAATTTGACTGCATGGTGGGGCCAGAAACACTAGTCCTCTTCTTGTGTCACCAACCATGCACTGAGCTTGCTGTTGGTTTCAGTTCATTTAGGTTTAACCAATAGATGCAAACAGAAACTAAACCAAGATACTTCAGGGATGAGGGTTATTGTCCATCCTCCAGCATGGCCTCAAAGAAAATGTGCACACTCAAAAGCATGCTGGTCTCCTCTTTCTATTGTCATAATTTGACTGATTAGGTCTAATAAAATTTGTAAATTCTAAGTAAATTATTTCATGCAATTATTGTGTGCGTAAAGCACTGGCTCAGCAGGAGAAGGACTCTGGCATGCATGTTCTATGGGCCCAAAAAATAGAATCTGAAACCTGATGAGCAACTTTAATTGAAATGAATGGGGCGCCCTCTTGGAATGCAGCGTCAAGTCCTTTTAATACATCCGTAAATCAGAACCTGTGAAGAAGATTGCTAGCAGTAATGCCCGTTAAGGCTGTTGGTCATGTGATTCTCGTCTTACACATTGTAGTGATCCCTTGAGAGCTTGACTCATTTCCCCTCTATTAAGAAAGAGCTTGTCTGTAGCTTTTTATAGGACGTTAACAGGAAGAGGTGGAGTTAGGTGACCTTTCATCTTGTTGGGCAGGTAAGAATTGCAGTGTGTTCTGCGTGCATTTACACCTGCATTATCATACATTATCCTTTATGAAGGTAAGATATCAGGATATAGGTCGCATTTTAATAATATCTTGAAATGATATTACAACACAATACAATGAAATACAGTTACAACCAAACTGATTCTTATAACAGCAACCCAACAGCAAACATACTGTTAAAACATGTGTATCAACATGTGTATCAACCGATCAGCCACAACATTAAAACTGGTAACCTGTTTCAGTGTCATGGCTGATCAGTGTAAGTTCTCTGGACATGTGTCCTTAAGAGACCCCAAGTCTGTCCTCTTCACTCCTTCACTCTAATTAATTGAAAGAAATATTAACAATGTTCTTCGGGCGTTTTGCTGTCCTGCACCAAGAAGTTAGAAAAGCAGCAGGTCAAAAGAAAAGGTCAAAATACTCTCAATAATAGATAGTGATTAAGACTAGATGTGCAAACTGGAGAAAAAAGTTTAAGCTTAGACAGAAGGTGCTTTTTCTGCTGGTCAGTCTTAATATTTTTAACATTCCATCTTAAAGGATTTTCAAAGACTGTACACAATACTTCCTGGAATCTATTTTACTACTAATGAACAAAAAAATATAAACTGCATAAAACAAGCAGGTATCAGAGGCAATATTTAAATGAAATGATAGAGCAGAGTATTATTATAAGTAAAAGAACACATTGCAAACAATAACCTAGCATGGGCCTTGGGCTCCTCCGGATGTTGGTGCATATATTCTGGATAAACAGCGGGGCATCCTTAGCACTCAACACCCGTAAATCTGCAGTAAATTATATTCATCAACAGCTTTAAAATTTTCAAGTAAAGACTTATGTTAATCAATGTGTTTTTACATTAACACATGACACATGTAAGATAATTTGGAATAGCAAAACAAACATGATAAGGTCAACCATGGACCAAAAATGCATTGACATTTAAAAACATGTATGATCACACACTTAAATGTAATAAAAACATGGCATCAGATTTCTACAGGCAGGTATTTGTTATATTGAACTACAATCGGTAAACTGTATTGTGACTTTGTTTGTATTCTTCTGAAAGCTAAATGTTTGCTAAAAATGTTTTAAAAATCAAATTTACAAAATTACAATTTGCAACATTGTATTTCAAATTCATTGTTTTTTTAAAGGTTCAGATGGATGGATGATACTGAAAACCCCAGTATAGTCAATGACAATATTTTTAACATTCAGTACAGACGCTTTGAAAATTATATCTTTCTAGAATATCTGCGCACAGCAAATACAATATGGGTAAGGTTAGAGAAAGAATATGGTTAAAGTAAAAAGAAAGAAAAGGTTCATTATTGCTGGTCTGCATGAAAGTAGGACATGCAACACACCACACCTTCACAACCCCCACACCCCTTGTTTCTGTTTTGCCAGATAAAGGGGCAGAGCACTAAAGTCAGCTCCTTTATTCATGCTTAACCATCAGTGGCTCATTCTTTGGCTACCAGCTGATTAGTAATGTCTAATCATATTCATGCAGACAATGTGACAGACAGAGAAAAGGGAAGCTATCTACACTATATACAGTAAATATAGGCAAAATAATACATATTTGAAAAAGTGTGTCATTGACATCTTTAAAGTCCAAAATGCATAAAAAAGCCAATAAACAAATTATCAGCCCTTCCAACAGAAAAAAAGTTCTATAACGGGTTTGAAACCCCTAATTAAACTAAAAAAGATTTGGAGATCTGCTGGTTGGCCACTACTTTGAAAGCAATCTCACATTTTAATCTTGGAATCTTTGGAACAGCTTCTAGTGTGAGTCAAGTACACAAAGTCAGTTACTGTTAAATCCCAGATAATCCCGATTGTTATTGTATATTTTTGTACACTGACTCTGCTGATACTGATACCATACTGTTAGCTTCCTCCACCAACCCAACCTCCTCCTTAGATGCTATATTTTTGGTATTTAATGAAGATCTTACGTTCATGTATGTGTTTATTAAGGCAGATTAGTTCTCCCAGCAGAATCATTTTTGTCCAAACCAAAAATAAAAAACAAGAAGTCATTTTTTTTTCTTAAAGATTATTTTTGCCGTTTTGCCTTTATTTGATAGTTGACAGTTTAGAGAACTACTTGAAGCAAGGGCAGAGAGAGAGGGGTATGACATGCAACAAGGGTCACCACACATTGCTTTCATGTAGTAATTTGAATTTAGGCTAAACTGAATTGGTTGAATCCGTGGTTTTTTGTACTTGTTTGTTCTATTTAAGTCCTT
Organism: Xiphias gladius; assembly: GCF_016859285.1. Lineage (NCBI taxonomy): Eukaryota > Metazoa > Chordata > Actinopteri > Istiophoriformes > Xiphiidae > Xiphias > Xiphias gladius. Next base: position 28,900,694 of record NC_053422.1, read on the forward strand.
CAATGCAGTAACTCAGAAAGATTTTTTCAAGTGCATTTCAAATTGAATATATGGAACACATATTCTGTTTGATCAAATTCAATCTCAAAGCTGGATAGACAATTTAATATAAAATGCAAAATAAGACTTTTCATTTGCGATTTACAGGCACATAAATGTACCTGTCTATAGGGCATAGCATGAAATATTCAATTATAAAACTTGATATTCTATCTAAAATGACGAAATACAAATTATGAATTTCAACATTTAATTTAAGTACCTGGCACAAATATCTGCCCACAGATTTCACAAAAATCTAACTTGATCTTGAACTATTTACTATCCAGGAGTTTAGGTGAACATTGTAATAAGATTTTTTAGCAGTGTACAATGTAAAAATGCTGAGAGGAGTTCCCCACCACCTCTCACTCACACCGTCTCCTCCCTGTCAGGTGGTGGAGAGCAAGGAAGAAGAGGAACTGAAACAGACAGAGGAAGAGGGTGATGAAGTTGGCCAGTTTGACATCATCCCGCTGTACTCAGAGAGGGCAACTGTCTCCAACTTGGGCTCCTCTGGGACTGGGGTGGCTGCCTCCCTCAACACTGGCCCTGCTAAACCCATACTACTGCTCCTTCTCCTCCTATCTGCCTCCCTCAGCTGGGGGTAGAGCACGGGATATAGAGAACACACACACAAACACAAACACATGCACATGCATACACTCACATTAAATGGACCCTTCAACAATCCTGGACTGATTGCTGTAAATTATAAGAAACACAGTGAAGAAATGGACTTCACCTTTTGTCAGTAGCATCCCTTCAATTCTTCACTTCTATCTTTTCTTCCTTCCTTCCCTCCTTTAAAAATGGCACTTTGGTAAACATGGTCTGACTGCAGCTGCAGTGGTGTATTCTGACAGCACAGGAGACCTAGCTGTGGCAGAGCGTTCGCATGCTACCATCAATCAATGAGCATTATGTGGCTCCTACCATAGGTCCAGAAATATTACTTTAGTTTAAGTGACTTGCTCAGTTGTTAGCATGCAAATATTGGCAATATTAGAAGGTATATTGAGATAAGTAGAGAATAAGGTTATGATTGGAATGTCTTATAATTTGCAGAAATTATTTATTTGCCCAAATATTTTAGGGAAAGTGGAATTAAGTAAATACTGTATATCGCACTTCAAACTAATTGGTTTCTGGAAATGACAATGAACAAGTAAATGTGAATACTGCTGAAAGACATTAGACTCTCCTCCTTTCTCAGAATATATTATCCATGATACAGATTCAAATGGGAAATAACAGATCATGCAGAGAAAAATATTTCTATTGAATAAAGAAATTGTTAATGTTTCTTTTATTAATCAGACCTACAGATCAAGTTTTTTAATTTGATAGTGAATATGAAAAACAAAATCTAAAACTTGTGAGTAATATGCTTGAATCTACTGAATCAATTATTTGTCTGTGCATTTTGTTATAAAACTGCAGTTATGTTGTGATGCAGTTTCAGATCAGCCTGATTAGCTGCAGCGTCCAGTTGTAACAAATTTCTAATAAAGGCTTGTGTTGTACCGATAAAAGACTTCCATGAAGGATGTTCTTGTGATCCCTTCTTGCTCCTCAATCCTCACTTCTGAGAGCAGAAGTAAGAGCTTTGGGATGGCCTTCAAGATGGTGGACTGGAGGGATTTCCGGGTCAAGCGAGGACTGAGGAGGGAGGAATGATTTTTAGGAAACAAATGTTAACATTTTAGATTAAATGCAGGAGACAAATGCAACTACTATGACGTTGCCTAGTGTTGCTATCTTTTGCTTCAAATCCATTTTTGTTTTATTTATTTATCATTTAAACAACAGCTACTTTTTATGTAAAGAGGTTCAGTAAATACTTTATTGACTTGTTAAACTCCTTCATTTGGCTTACTGGAATTTTACACCTCAGAAAAGCTGACCTGGTTGGTACACTTTTAATGTTGCCAAGTGCAAACATATTTAACGTGAGGCGAATAAATGTTGCAAATGTTTTATCATGCTAACAAACGTTTCTAGTTAGGCTGATAAGGACACACTGTATATACCTTACATATGGCTTAGTAAAAAAATTAACCAATGGCTACTTCTGAGGGAAAGGAACACATCATGCTCCAAACTCCTTCATTTGAAAGAGTGTGGAGCACGATGAGTGAGGAATCAAAACAAAGAAATGATCTGAGTGGTACAAACTGGGTGTTCCTGTGCCTGGATGTGAATACCCCGCAAATGTACAAATGCCCCATGGCTGCAGTTGGACCTTGTTTGTTTTAAAGAAATTTTTTAACCTCTTGATTGATGATGATTTGTCCCACTGGTTTTGACTTACCTGTATTTGGTTCATTCTAACAACAAGAGAATGGGGAAGGAACGTTGATTTACGATGCATTAGTCAAACTTTATCACAGTGATGAATGGAACGATTCTCTTCTCCCTGCCATCGTCCCTATTCTACAGTCATGTCTCTTATTGTTTAATGAATATCAAGTGCCAAGTGTGTGATGTGTATGTTTGTGCACGCTGGTACAGGTTTCAGGCAGAGAGATTGCAAAGAAAACTGAGTAAAGCTTTTTGTAATAATTTAAGTCTTGCACCTCATCGTTCCCACCCATGTCAGCACAGCCACACATAATGTATAGACGTCAACGCACATACATTTGCACACATACTGGCTGCCATGTATTGAGCCGATGCAGCTCCTTCTTGCTTTATTGCTCTATCACTGTCCCTACCCCCCTCCCCAGTTACTCAAGACCAGGACCCAAGCTGCCACAAGCACCAATATGAATAAAGCCGTCATAATAAAAATAACACACCAGAAATAATATGAACTCAAAAATGGCAGAACAAATCAAATAGCTTCCTAGCAGGCAAAAAACACTAGCTACTTCTGACACTGAAACAGTGACAAAATAAAGAGAGTTAGAAAATGAGTGGGAGAGAGAGCTGTATGGAGGTTCTTGTATGGTCTTTGTGTATTTGCTGTTTTACTTGTTTATAGTTTGTGGGGCTGATAATCATATATGTTAATCTCTTTATCATCAGACAGGGTCCTTTGGGGCAGAGGTGTGTGTTTGATAGGGGGTTTGGAGAGGTGGGTAGTTGGGGGGGGGGGGTATCAGGCAGTGATAGAAATAGTGTAGTATAGCGAGAACACAAGGGACCCTCTAGCACAAACATAGCAGAGAGAATCACCAACTCTTGATTTTCTATGTCTTATAAATCTTTTGCTGACACTAATTTTTTTCCTCCTTCCTTTCCTATTTCTGGGGAATGTGTAAAATTAACTTCCATCTGCAGGGGCGCCAATGATGGTGGAGGGCAAAGAGGAGGGACAGTGATGAGAGGAGAAAATAGGGGGGGGGGGTGGAGGAAAGGGAGCAAGAGGGGAAAAAGAAATAGTAAAGCAAGGGCAGGAGAGAAGAAAAAGGAGAAAACAACTAGGAGGGAGAGGGAGAAATAGAAAAAGTTAAAGCATGAAAGAAAAGAGGAAGAGCAGAAAAAAAAGGAAAACATCAAGGAAAGAGGATGAAAGAAGAAAAAAGAATAAGCAGGTAGAGGAGAGAAGGGAGGAAGGAAGGAGAAGAACAAATTAGAAAAAGTAGACAAGACGCAGAAAAGAGGGAGAAACAAATAAGTGGAAGAATATAAAAATAGAAAATAAGAGGAAAGAAAAACACGGAAAGAGGCAAAGAGAAAGAAAGCAGAGGAGGAGAAAAGAAAAAATGAGATAGGAAGAAGTGTTGAGGAGGAAAAGGGGGAAGAGGAGGAAGGAATGTGACGAGTGTAGGAAAGAAGAAAAGAAAGAAAGCGAAAGTAAGGAAGACAGGATGACAAAGAGGAGACAAGGAACGAAGACAGTAGAGAGGAAAGGGAGAAAAGAAGAAGAGAAGGAATAGAGATTGGTGGTAACAAAGGGGAGAAAATGTTGAAAACTGAGGTAGGAAATATGAGGAGGAGCAGAGAAAGGAAAAAGGAAGGAGAAAAGGATAAGCAGAGAGGATAAAATATAAAGATGAAAAGAAAAAGGAGCAGAAGCAGACAGGAGAAGGAAGGGTAAAAGGGGGAGGAGGTTTGCTTTGTGAAGCAGTGAAACAAACTACAAAAGGGACAAAAGGAGAGGGGAGACAGAGGTGACAGGTCTGCAGTGTACTTTAACCTCTCTTTGTCTTTCCTCAGGCTCTGCTGTTGCATACAACTGCTGAGAAATACACGCACATACATCACAAAGGTCCCTCTATCTGAACACACCTCTCAGACAAAGCTTCTGTCTATTAGTGAAACAGTGATAAGAGATAGACTGAATATCTCTCAGCTCACCTGATCTTTAAACATTCAGCAGGCTGAACAGTAAATACTGATGTTCTGTGAGGAGGAGTTTCTTAAAATATTAACCTGGAGTCATAAACAGCAATCTGGCATTGTAATTTAACAAAATATATTGATTACAATGGAACATTCATTCATTGTAATGACTGCAAATATCTCCATGACATGTTTTCATTAAGCATTGCAGGTAATCATCAGATACACACAGGCCATGACAGTTCTGTAGAGGTTAAAGAAACATCTTGTGCACCTTAAATTATAACACTTAATTAATTTGGTGTCAAATTCAGCCTTGAAGAAATGTTTAAAGGAGAAAGTGAAATTCTATATTTGAAATAGTAAATCCCAGGAAATGACTCAAGTTAACTTGCTAACAGGTATTCAGTACGTATCCAAAGCCTGATATATCTTATTCCTCTGTGCCATAGAGCTTAAAAACACATCAATGAGCCACATTGTTGCACTGGGTAAGGTGTTCCTTCATTACCATGAACACACACACTGTTGTTTATTTTGACTCAATCCCTCACAGACCGTCCTGCTGCCCCAAATAGTTAGTAGAGTACCAAATGTGAATTAATCCACCACTGAAAATAGTCCCCAACAAATGCACTATTTCCTCCTGTTTATTTGTTAAAAATTACAGTGGGGACTTTTTAAAAAAAGAATTGAACTATATATTGTATTTGTGGGGTGTTTTTAAAGATTTAGGTCTTCAGTATAAGACCCAGTCGGCAGAAAGTAATGAGAGAACACATTGGTGGTCCTTTCATGGGATGTGTTGACTATGAGACAAGTTACAGAATAACACCATGCCTATCTTTAACTAGAAAGGACTCTACCAGTTCTGTGACACAATTCTACAGTTTTAAGCTTTAGTACAGTATAGATAGTAAAATTTGTAGGTAACTGTAAACACTTGGTTAATTAATCATTAGAAATCAATGCCTGTGCAGATAAACTTCCAGTAAAAAGTTTTAGAACACCTCCAGTTGTTTCTGAAATTTATATAGTAAAATGTCTCAGCCTTTCTGAAAGCATAAAAAAGCATAAAACAAACAATTAGAGACTTTAAAGACAAGGTATCATTGAATCTTCTTGTTGAACAAAATTTAATTTATTTTTTTGGCTCATTCAGCAGCCAAACACACTTGTGATTTTCTTTCTACGATGGAAATCAAACATTGTTCAGAAAGCTTGTCCCAACACTGTTGCAGAAGTTCCTACAATAATGTTGCACTTGCAAGTTGCTTTGCTTTATCTTGCTGTAGGATGAACCGCTGACTAACTAGTCTGACTTTGTTTATTGCCACGTTCTTGCCATTATGATAGCGAGGAATTGTTTGAATCAACTTTCAAGGCTTCATTTAAAACAATACTTCTAAGACTTTTTCTGGCCCCCTGCCCCCCAATCATTAATAATGATAGGGGAAGCAACTAGAGGTGTTTACAAAAACTGTTTGAATGTCTGAGAATTTTTTTGTTATGTCGGCTCACACTAGTGAGTCTTAATAGGGCTATTTTAACTGTTTTAACTGGGAAATGGCAGAAAATTCTCCGACTTTAACAATTTTTGCAAACATACAACTTAAAGATCTTATATATAATGTGGGAATTGGTTAAAGTGTCAATTCATTTCAATGAAATCTGCTCACATGACTTAAGTAAATCGATGGGTTAACAACAAAATTAGCTAGCTTACTACTAACTACCAGATAGCAAACGAGTTAGCTTGGACTAGCTTCACCTGACAAGTCCTATCATGTTCCTTGCTGGCTAGCAAGCAGCTCACCTGCTACACCAGTTGGCCACTTACACTACACCACTGATCTTTTAACACCATCCTTTTAGTGAGAACGTGCAGTTAAACTTTGCTGTGACAATTGACAAAGGTTTAAAGATGGCTGATGTTCACCTAAGATTTTAAGAGACATCAATGTAACAGATAAAATGTGACAAGAAGGTTGTCACTTCAAATTCAACCACACACACACACACACACACACACACACACACACACACACACACACACACACACACACACACACACACACACACACACACCAAAACCACCCAGTAGTAGGGGTTAATTGAGATCAGCAGGGTAGGGCAGGCTTGTAATTGACGTGGCCGGCGGGGGGTGGAACAATGGCCCTTTACCGGGCACCATAGTTCATTGTAATTGTTGTCCCAGCTGTTTGTCGTCAGGGCCAAAACCCAGTGGCAGGACGACAAGAGAGTTTGATGGATACAGAAAGAGAGACAGTGAAGAGAGAGAGAGAGAGGAGGGAGTGGACACTGGTGATTTACATTAATATGTACTGAAATAAACAAGTGGAGAAGCCATGCGTTAAATCAACTTAGAGAGCAAGAGAGATAGAGAAAGAAAGCCTCCAGGTTGAGAGAGGAAAAGAGGATGATGTGTGTGTATGTGTGCTTAGAAAGAAGCCTTTTTATTGTTCTATTACCATGCAGTCGATTTACATGCACAAAACTGCACGCATGCACACACTTGCACACACCATGTTAGATTTTAGTATCTAGTGTGTCTGCTTTCTCTCTCCAGTATTTTAGTATTCTAATCCATCATTGGCCTGACATAGGGATGCTGTCTCTCTCCTTTCTCTCTCAGTCTATGTCTCTCTCTCTCCATGCTGCTGCACATAGACAACATACAAACAGAAGATAAAGAAAGAGCAGGGGGAAAAACAAACTCCACAGCAGGGAGAGCTTTATCCAGAGAGATAAAGCGGTGGAATAAAGGGGTGACAAAGAGATATAGAAGAAGTGGAAAAGATGCAAAGAGAGAGATAAAAGGAGCAGAAGCAGAAAAAGAATAGTAAGGGGAAGAAATTGAAGTGGGAAAAGCACGGAAAGAGGGGAAAATGATGACAGAGAGAAGAGGGGGTAGGGGGTGGGAATGGGGGTGGGCAAGAGAGCAAAAGATAGAGACAGAGAGATGTTTGTGTGTGTGTTGCAGTGTGTCGCGGCTGAAGTCCTCCCTGCTCCATTTCACACTCTGTAGGTCCTGACACATCAGCTCTCAAAGACACACACACATAAACACACACACAGACAAACACACGCACATACACACATAAACATACACACACACAAATACACACAGACTCTGTCCATCTTCAGTTTCTACTTCACATAAACACACCTTTTCTCGGTCATGCACGCAGATAAACAAAGATGCACAAACACAGTCACAGTTGCTAAACTGAAATTCCTGCAGCTTTTGCCCTTGACTTCTCTGCTTCTTGGGTCCCTGCTTTCAATCTATTACACTAGATTCAAGAAATATTAAAGGAAAAGTCCCCTCCAAAACATTTAAATTCTTTTTTATAACAGCTTTGATGATGTTACATGGTGCATATACTTTGATGCTTCTTCCCAGATCTGCCATTTTGCACCAGTTATCAACTCTCATACAGTGGGAAATCTTTCAGATGAGCACAGAGGAGAGCAGGTCTAGGAAGAGCTGATACAACTAAAAAGTTAATACAATATAACAGTGGTCACTGAACACTACGCAGTGATGAGATCTAACAATGGGGGAGACTGAGGGGAGCGTTTCTTTTAAAGCAGAAATTGCACACACACAGACACACAAGATTTTCTCACTTAACTCTAGTGTATCTAGCCAAGGTTTTCAGCAGATATTTGTCTCTGCATCCATCCTAATACAATGGAAAAGAATTTTGATTATGGCATTGAAAACTGACAGCTGGAAAAGCAACAGCAATGCGTTTCATATTACTGTGAATTTTTCAATATTAAAATTACAACTTTGTTGTTCTAATATAACAACTTTTTTCCTCAAAAATTACAACTTTATTCCTGAAATGTCAGATATGTTTTGTTAACAGTGGCCCCAATACCCGGTCACAAAATAGAGGCAAGCAATTTTATTTGTTTATTTTATTCATTTATTTTTTTGGAATTAGGGTGAACTGACCCTTTAAAAAAAATTGATTTTTTTTTTTTTTTTTTTTTCAGGTTCAGACCGCTGAACCTACTATATCTCTGTACTAGATGCACAGATTAAACTGATTATCCATCTTCTCATCTGACTCTGGATAAGATGTTAAGATGGTAAACAAGCCTAATGGTTTGTGAAAATGGTTTTGCAAAATGTTGGTATTCCTTCAATATGTTCCATATTATTATAGGTATTATAGGTATATATTATAGGTATATTATAGGTATTATAGGTATAGGTATTATTTTTTCCTCAGTGTTTTCTTATCTGGATGTTAACACCTCTGAAAGAATATTTAAACTATCATGAGACACTCAAAGACTGAAAGCCACACTAGTAGAAGTGAGACTATGTAGCTTTTGCTGAACAGCGCCCACTTTGGCCACCACTTACACTGATGAGAAAATAGTAAATGCTAAAAAATAATCTAACAGTAGCACAAGTAATGAAGAGTCATAACAATGGTCAGTAACACAGCAACATCTATCCAAAGTTTGCAAACGTTAGCATTATTTAGCATTATCAGCATATCACTAACCACCATAAACTACTAGTCATACCATACTTAGTAAAGTTGTCGCAAAGTAGAAAAACTACTGAGTAAATTGGTCAAGGGTATGTTTTATTTTTCATGAATTAAACTTTTCATCTGTACGAGGAAGAATGTGTTCAATTTTCTCTCAGAAGGAATAGTCTCACTTTATGTGAGTTATCAACTCCCTAATTAGGGATGAAGCAGGATTCACTGAAGGCTTTTATATTAGGACATCTGACATGAAAAAATTTTTTTTCCTGCTAAACGCATTTAGCATTTGAGGTTGTTATTTTGGACGTAGAATCACACTCACTAGCCAATATCTACTAGATGTATACTTATTCCAAACATTGGTCAAAAACACCTTAACAAACACAAAATTTATTTTCAAAATCCAGTGTTCTGTTTGAATCAGCAGTATCTATCAATCAGCTTTGCAATTATTTGTTTAACTTTGTCCAAATGTATGTAATAAGGGAATTGTGTGCAGTGTCTTATAATTTGACAGTTTATTAGCACTGTTTTGTATAATTTTGCTGAACTCCCAGACCTATATGAGAACATGTATTATGTTGATTTAGTATTCAGTTGTATAACTGTCTCATTCTTGTAAACTGACTGGGATTGTTTATGTACAGTTACATAAATAGCGAATAAATTGTTTGAGACTTACTGGAGTTTCCTGTAGGCCCCCCCAGGTATATCTTCTCACGGACTCCTGGGATTTCCTGGACTCTTTGAAAACCACTTTCCTGTGACTCATCTGAACTGATGTTTCAGATGTGTTTTTGCAAAGGGGTTTTTCTGTCTTTAGCTGAATGTTTTTTCCAGCCAATGAAATGCACAAGCTCATCACCATCGGCATGGATTGCCATGGTTACCCTGGTCTCACCTAGGCTTCTGAACCCCGGGTGACCCCAAAGGTAAATGGAGCTGAATGATATTTAGAAGTCTGATTCTTTTCAATACACCGACACCTGGAGAGGATGCTGCAACCATTTTATACCTTTTTTCCCCCCCGCTTGACTGACTGACTGACTGGACCCTCTCCTTTCTCCTTCTCCACCTCTTATCCTGGCAGGTGCTTGGCTGAATGGGAGATCATTGCCATGGAGACTGAGATGATGACACTCTCTGTCTCTCTCTCTTTCTATCTCTCTCTCTCTCTCTCTCTATCTCTCTCTCACACACACACACACACACACACACACACACACACACACACACACACACACACACACACACACACACACACACACAAACACACACACAGCCACAAACTCGGAAATTAGACTGGCTTTCTTGAGCTGCACAGTCTGATTCGATGAAAAGTTGTCTCTCCGAAAAGAGACAGCCACGCGAATTGAGCTGTCATTTGAAGGGAACTCTGCTCTGCTCTCTCATCCTTCTGTGTGAAAATGGATGGATGTCTCTTTCTCTTTCATTCTGTCAAATGTAAACCTTTCCTTTAGGTAATTCCAACTGAAGCCAGGGCCTGGGAGATGAGCAGGTGGAGATAAATGTACTCCATTTAAAGAACACTGACCAAGGCTGAAAACACTGCTGTCACTCCCCAGTTTCCTCCCCCTGCTTCTTGTATAAAGCATATCATTGTACATTGCCAGAGTGAGGGAGGTACATTAACTAGGGCTTTCCCCACTCCATTTTAGTGTGTGATCCGCTCCTTTGGTCCTGTGCTTTCTGCCTGTTGGACTTTTGGTGAAACTTTAACTGTTTCGTAGGCACATGAACTCCAACCGGTCTCTCCTGTACATTAAATAAAAAATAGATAGAAATAAATATTGACTCCAGTCAATAGAGATTGTTGGTTGATATGTTTTAAACTGTGTTGGTGAAAAACTATGTATCTGCAGGGGGCATATATGATATATGTGGCCCTGCATAAAATATTTCTATTTCTGATCATTCATTGACATTTTGACCTGCTGAACGTGCCCCTGAGGGGACATGAAACACTCAATGCCTCTGCTGTGTTCACATGTGAATAATAAAAGAAATGTACAAGCTTACATTTCCTTACCTTGTCTGGCTACACTTTCTACACTGTTAATCTGATGTGAATGTAAAAATCCTAAAATTAAAACTGAATGTCAGTACTTAACCCTCAGTGATTGTTTCTTTTCAGATCCAGTCTGTCTGGGTACAGAGTTAACACAACAAATGTATGTAATTCAGTCATTTTGACTTTGTGGAAAATAACTACTTTTAATTTGGTTTTATTTCATTTTGGTTTAGTGTAGTTATGGTTTACTGTTTTGTTCAAAGCTCTGAGAAGGCCACTGTCCCCAACCTGCTTGTCATTAAACAGCAGACACAGTAAAAGACTAGCTGGTGAACATAGTGGAGCAGAAACTTAGCTAAGAGAGTGAATATTGGCCTCACAACTTAATATGAATGCTTATGTTGCTTTGTGGCCACTACATTTGTAAATAATCAAACGTTTACTAACATGTCCACTATATCAAATGTATTATGTGATAATATACACATTTTGTATTTGCATCTTGTTATTTTGTAGCCAAAAAATTAATGCAGAATTAATGCAGGTTTAACTAACTAAGAGGTGAGAAATACTTTTTTCAAGATTTTAATAAATTTTTTGGTTTATTTCTATGCTAAAAAACAAAACTGTCCATAAGCATGCAACAATATCTTGGCTAGCAACATAAATTGAAAATGCAGGATCTGCATATACAAAATGAACTCGTGTTTTTATGTTCATTTCAGTAAACAAGGGTGTTTTTTTAAGTAACAGCTTTTATTCCGTGGTTACTTTTGTTAACAACAGCATATTTGAGTTGCGGGGATTATAATGCTATGAGCTAAAGTAAAAGAGGGTAGGTCAGTTGTTTGAAAAACTGCTCTGACTCTTATAAATCAGATTAGTCCTGAAAAGTGGAGAATTTGGAAATACAAGGATTTAAGTGAACAACAGTGATATACACTTGCGGGATAATGAGATTTATAGCCACACTAACTGACTACACTAACACTTGCTGTGAACCTGTTAGGCTGCATGTGGTGCATACAGTTGGACGACAAGGAGTAAAAATTTCTATGCATTTGCAAAAATCTACATTGATCAAGTCTCCAAATTATGATCGTACAAAGGATTTCAGGAATACCAAGGTCCAATTGCTAGGGGGGTCTGGGTTCCCCTGAACAGAATTTTGATTTCCCTGATCTACATATGTTCATTTGAAGACGTTTGGAGGACAAAAATTGGATAAAAATAGCTTTAAAACCATGTCAGTGGAAATTATAGATATGATACATAATGCTAATCCTATCCTAGGCACAGTGGGCAGTACCTGCTCTTCCTATCCCGTCGCCATCAACTTCTCGCTTTCTTTTTGTCTCAGTCTCTCTTGACCCTTATCTCTTCCCTTCCCAAAGCTGAGCTTTGATTGATACAATTTTTTCATTTTCGTCTGTGTCAGTGAATAAAGTCAACCCCAGATAGTTGATATTCATATGCAAATGTTACTGGCCTCTGCTAGGATAATCTCATAATGAAAATAAAACTATATAATTAAAGCTGCAAGCAGCATTAAACGGGCCCTCAAAGTTTTAGCCCGTGAGGGGGAGTGGCATACACAGTGTTAATGTAGATTGTATGGCATGGCTCTGAATCTGCATGTTCATTCAATACTGACATCACCTACTTTGTCCACCAGTTGCATATGTGTATCACTCACGAAGGCAGGGACATGGACCGATGAACCCCAAAAGGAGCTTAAGCCCCTGTCCTTTTGACCTTAGTCTTTTCTGATCTAATGTGAATTGGATCTGGTCAACCTGGTAGGAGGAGTACATGAAATATATAACCTGTCATTTCATGTTATGTCATGTTGGCGCTATGACTATGGCTGAATATTGGCATGTTGATGTCTTCAGCCCAAGACTCTAATAAAACACGAAGTTTGGGGCAGCTTTAACAGTGTAATTTTAAGTTGCAACAACTTCCTGTTCGCTAGCAAGAGAATGCAATTCAATTAAAACTCACATTCTCCACAGTACCACCTCGTCAAGGTCTCAAAGGTGATCTGACCACATTTGGGGTGGATCTGGTCTACCCAATAGGAGCAAGACATCAAAGTATAGAGGTTATTTCCTGTTGCCAGTAGGTGCTGCTGTCAGTATAACTGAATATTGCCCTGATGTCTTCAGGCTGGGACGCTTATCATACTTGCGAAGTTTGGGGCAGATTGGAGAATGTATATTTGAGTTACAACAGCTTCTTTCCTATGCCAAAACATCGAAATTCACCACGGACATACCATTCAATGAAAACTCAAAAGCTTAATAATTTAACATCCTGAAGACCTTAAGATTGCACTGACCAAATCTGAAGTTGATCTGATCAATTCTCTCGGAGGAGTTTGTTAAAGTACAACACCTGTAGATTGGAAAAATTGTGCCCAAATTGAACACTAAATTCAAAATAGCTGACCTCGTGTTGGGTATGGCTCCAAGAGGCTTTTCTGTAGGTCCCTGGATGTTACATGTACCTACTGACTTTTCAGACATTGATTTTCCTTCAGGAAGTAGTTTTAAGTACGGGACAGATTGCAGCCCACACAAATGGCCTGATACAGCAAGATCCAAGCCTCAGTTACAATACCCTCATGATCGCATTCAACTCACTATTAGGTCTGCTTCTGCGAAGCTAAGAAAAACCTGCTGATCTCTTTTACAGGTTCAGTCCAACGCTGTGAATTATTTGTCCTGTAGCTTTTATTTATCAGCTAAGAATTTGTATGTTAATGCTGGCCTGATGTAGTAAATAAATCAAGTTCAATAAAAATACATTAAAACTGGATATATGTTACCTCTTCTGCTCTTCATCTCATCATCCTGCTTGCCATGGGAATTACTCCTGTCAAACTGTGATGAGAATGAGTCCAAGGGTGTTTTTAATAGAGCCTGTCAGTGTGGGACCGATGAAAACACATTGATATCTAAAAACTCATTTGATGTTGGCACAAAAGAAAAAAAGCACACACACACATAAACTCTTGCAGATATGGTTGTATTGCTATACTTTTAAGGACCTTCCATTAACACATTCACTGCCTTATCCTTAAACTACCTTCAGTCTTTAAAACGAGACTGTGTCACCTTTGAAAGAAAAAATAGCAGGTTTCTTCTTACAAATTAAAAGTTTGAATCCATAAGCAATTAAAAACAACATTGCTCAACTGAATTCCCTCAGGTTTTGTTGCTACAGCATTAGTTGGTTTGGTATGACCACTCTTTACTTCTGTCTTTTAACATTATCCATTATGCAATAATTGTTACCTGTGGCCACAGTAAGCAAATGTTACACCAGCTCGCTTGCATCTTATTCAGGGCTAATTCACAAACTAACCACCCAAAACTAATTTGTACAACTGATATCACAATTAGTCATCCCTGTACATCTCTAGTCATCGTACCCTGTAAAAATCTTTACCTTTTGTCACATTACAAGTGTGCTGTATAACCCTCATAATCAAAGTAGAAATAACATTTTAAAAAATGTATTAAAAACTAATTATCGAAATTCCTGGTTTGGTTAAGTGATCAGCTCCTTACAGTATGCCATTATAAACTTGCTCAGGTACAGCCAATCAACTTCCAGATCAAACACCAGGCTAAGTGCCCAGTCTGACATTATTGGGTTTTGATTATTTTCAGGATAAAACCATCTGCTTTTTGAAGATTCTACTAATAGTAGTGCATGCTACTGTAAAGAATTCACCATAGTTGGGAAGGTGCTTTCAAAAGACCTCCAGGATAAACCTGTAGAAAGGTACAAATTAGGAGAAGGCTACAAAAAGTTTCTGAAGGCTTTAAACATCCCTCTGATTACCGTTAAGAGCTTCATTAGGAAGTGGAAAGAGTATGGCACTATCAACACCTTGCCTAAATCAGACCATCCAAACTAGATGTCTGAGCCAGGAAGACACTGATCAGAGAAGCTACCAGGAGGCCAATGGCAACTTTGAAGGAGTTACAAGTCTTAAAAGGTGCCACACAGTCTTTTTGCGCTATACAAAAATACACCTTAAAGATTGTGATGTCACGTGGCAAAAGGTGCTATGGTCAGATGAGACCAAAATTGACCTTTTTGGATTGAATTCAAAGTGCAATGTTTGGCGACAACCAAACACAGCAAACCAGCCAAAAACACCATAACAACTGTGAAACATGGTGGTGGCAACATTATGTTGTGGGGGTGTTTCTCTTCAGCAGAGACTTTGAAAATTAATCAGGATTGAAGGGAAAATGGACGCTTTCAAGTACACCCAAATTTTTGAAGAAAAACTCTTAAATCAGGAGACTGATTACTTTTCCAACCCTGATATTCTAGTTTTTAATTTCTTAATATTTTTCAGAACTGTCACCTTTTTTATTGTTACTTTGATGCTATATGGGCAAATTTGTAAATTAAGCTATAAAAAGTTTTTTTTTTTTGAATGGGTTTTCAAAAACAGTATATTGTTTAATATAATTTTTTTGTCTCTCACTGGAGAGCACAGGACATGTTATTGACAAAGAAAAATGAAGGCTGTAGTAGAGAAAAAACATGCAGTTAATTTCAGTTGGACCTTAAATAAGAAATTAAACTGAAAACACTCCTACATCCCCAGCAAGTCATGTGTCTGTGATGTGAATTATGTTCATGCTGTTCGCAACTGTGCTGCAGCTACACTGTGCACCTCAGGCCACAAAATTTACCACACATCACACGTCACACCCATGTGCAACAATAAGAGCCCCAGTTGTTTGAGCAAATATACACTGATCAGCCACAGTTTTGGCTGATCAGTGTAAAAGCTTCATAAAGTGCATTTTAAATCACTACTGCGTTGTAGCAATTTGTGATGAAAAGTAGAAAACTGAGCCTTTATTCATATGTCATAGGTTTTAAACTTTAAAGCCTAAATTCCAAACAAGCTTTTGAACATCAGGTTAATAAGTTGTCATTGCATGGGTCTAAAACAGTTGTTCTCAAACTTTTTTCAATGATGTACCCCATTTGAAATATTTTTTCAGCGAAGCAGGCTACCCTCTGACCAAAACAGCAGTAGGACAAAAAAGCCTATATAAAAAGATAATATACAGTGCTGCGCCATCAGTGTCTGATTTAATAAACAACAACCTTGTAACAGAGAAACGCTTAAATGCTGCATTTCCATCACTAAATTCATGGCAAACCATTTTTTTGTCATCATGCAATAACACTAAAATTGCATTGTATTTGCATTGAACTGAGTCTTTCTGATAAGTTGCACTTACAATTTACTTAGATACATGGGCTTGTGCCTCACTGAGGATCCTTGTTATTCTTCTCTTTTAAGATTGAATTTACTTGAGCTATCTCCATATCTTCACTGGAGAGGAAAGCATCCACCTGAGGAAAGCAGGTGAAATCCCCCTCTGCACTTGCCCTTTTCCACAGTTCTGCTTTCTTTTGGAAACCACCTACCTAGTCATGCAGGTTCGGAATGCTGGTGTCATTGCCCTGCAGACACACATTCAGATGGTCCATTTTTTATCATTGCCAGTCTGTGTCCTCAAACAAGGTGGCATGCGGAGATCCGTGACAGAAAGGTAATCCTAACATTTCAGATCGTAATTCTGACAGCCTGTTAAGTGTTCTCCCTTGAGAGAGCCAAGTTTTCCCACAATTTGATCGACAATGCCTGTTCCCATTGTATCTATTCTGCAGCAAAAGGTGTCATTTGACAAAGTCACAGTTTTTAATTTATCTGCTCCGTTTTTTTCCAGGATAGTCTTGGCCAATAATAATAAGAGCACAATACCTTGGGAGGCATTGCAGCTTGTTGAGGTAAATCCCAAATCCCCAAAACATATTCTTCCTGATACTGATGGAATTTTCTTGGCTCTGTTTTTACTTATTTTCCACATATTTTTTCAGCTGTGTTGCTGTTACTTTTCAACCACAAATCCATTTATCCATCCATTTCTTTATTTCCGTCTATCATTCAATATTGAAACTGTTTTCCCACTTATAGTGAACATGATTGTGTTTGTTGCTTTCTTTTTTTGTGAGGTTTTATGGCAGTTCACAATTTACAGTAGTTAACAATTGCATTGAGTATAGGAATATTGAATATAAAATGTGGTTTATCTAACTTAAATTTACATTTTCTATTTACTTATTATAGTATAATTATTTTAGGAGTTATGCCTTACTGATATTTATCAAATTAACATTAAAAAAACTTCTCACATACCTCCTGCAGTACTCCAGAGTACACATACGGGTACTTGTACCCCCAAAACGTGGACAGTCTTCACAAAGATAGAAGTACCTGAACAAACACAGACACATACACACTTGCACATACACAAAGAGCTCCTTGTGAGGTCTGTTCTGAGCCTGTTAAATAATCAGACAGATTTCTTCCCCACTGGCAAAAATCAGAACCAATCGGTTGCTCCTCAGAAAAACTGCTGCATGTGTTCGTTATGTTTGTGACAGAAATAGCGGGTGCCTGTATATGAATCAGGTGAGATTCTTTATATGTCAGTGTGTAGGTATGCATTCACAAATCCAGATGTTTAATGTTGTTTGTATATGTGTGTGTTCTTTGTCTCCTCCAATGCTGCCATTCACCCTCTGAGGAGCAGCTCTAGAATTAGTATTGAGTATTTTTAGCCTCCATGGCTCTTGTCTCACCAATGACCCTGTTTGCATTCAGGCCTCAGATTCTCCTTACCTCCAAATCCATCCTCATCCCTTTGATCTCATACCACTGAACTTCCCTCACACACATCTCCCACTCATTCTCGCTGTACACTTTGAAACGCACTCTTTCACTCCATTCTGTTTTCCCTTATTTCTCTTCTCCCTGTAAACAGTTTGACAAATATTTGAAATGTTGAAGGTTGACAGTGATACTTTAAATCTATATACTTAAAATAACACAAAACAGGCTACTGGAAATGAGGAACTAGCCAGTTGGGGGATCAGAAGGAGCAATGTGGTATTATCCTGGTCTTGGAACAATGGAGTATTTTTCACCTTAGCAAAGTTATTGTAGGGGTCGTGTGAATAAGCCCACCTTAGAATTGGAGAAGACTTATTACTTTGTCCTTCAGGGTGTTTTGTGGGGCTACTGGGAATATACAGTTCTCTCTTCAGAGTCAATTAGTCCAACCTAATTGTTAGACAAGAACTTTGATGTTGAATGATTGAACAGAACCCCAGAATTTGTTTAATAATCTTTTTTTGTTTTTGCTGTTTTTTAACATCCAATGCCAACATTTTGAATTTTTTTGCTTTGTACAATATCTTTGCATGGCAACTGCTGTATAGTTGAGGTCAGGGAAAGATTGTGGTTATGGGAAACAAACAAGGATTAAAGTATGTTTAGGGTTAGGCATCTAAAACACTTGGTTAAGGTTATGGAGAGATCATAATTAAGGTTATTAAAAGACTAATGTTAATTGCAGGTCTGTTATGTGATGCAAAATTTGGTCTCCAGTATGAAAGCCAGATGCTCAACATGCTCATCCACCAACCTGACCTCCAAACCCATACTTTCAGCCTTGCTACGTAGACGGCTTGCTACATCCTGCTCCGGATTTTGTTATTGCATGTAAATTGTGAGGTGTGGAATCATCCAATATGGACTTAATTCATAGGGAAACTGGGCTGGGTAGTTAGTCCACTATGTGGACAATGGGAGTTGGGCTCTGCAAAGGCTCTGGCTTGTCACCAGTTCTGCTTATGATCTTCATGTTGTTGAGGAGTGGAGACCGTCCGGTTTGTTGATGGCAGGATTGCATCTCAGTTTTTTGCTAATGATGGAGTCCACCTGGATTCATTAAACTGCAACCCTCAGTGCACAAGGGGGTAGCTTTCAGCTGACTGTTAAGCAGCTGTGATGAAAGTGTGCAACTCCAATTCTGAGGACATGGTATTGTGCCCAAAAACAGCAACATGCACCCTTCAGTTTGGAAACAAGTTCTTAAGGGTTCAGTGCTTGAAATGCAGCAGGTCATTCAACATGTCATTCATCCATGTCTACAGGCAAAAGTGTTTATAGGCTTTTCTACCGAACTGGTGCAAACTGCTGTCCCACAACCAAAAAACTAATTTAAAAAAGCCTGGTATCTGTTATCTATTGAAACCCAGAACAATGTATGAGATAGCAGTAAGATAAAATCATCATTTATAGGGTACTGTCAATTGGGAGCCGAGTGTCTCAAACCCTAACCCTTAAATTACAACTTAAGAAAATGATAGTTAAACAAATTTTGCTAATTTTTCCATTGTTGTTTTCAAAAATAACTTTTTGAGTATTTTGTAAGTGAGGTTTTAAAAAAATATGTTTATTTTATAAATTTTTGTAATCATGAAGCTGAAAAATGTTGTCCCACATTTTCATGTCACTTGGGCTGAGACCCTCTCTCTCATGGCTAAATGGTGAGTAGATAGGTCCCATCATTTTAAAGTAAATGTGTTCAAAAGTCTGAAAATCCGTGTGTAACTTTAAGGACTATCACTAACATTTGTTTATTGAGTGTTATTGCAGAAAATGTAGTTTTTATGTGTGTACAACTGTTTCAAAACTGTGTTAGCTAACCATGTGCTGACCAGCGTCTTTGAGCAAAAATTAACTTAAATTGTCACTACCAAAGCAGTCATGCCTGAAACGTGGTGAAGTTTTGGTTGTGACATGATTGTTTTGGTAGTGATAAAAGGGAACACTTTAAACCGTTTATCTGGGGGAAATAAACCAGATTTAAAAAACAGTTATGCAAATCAAAAATATTTAAGTCTAAACTTAATGTTGGTTAAAATTCTGTAATGTGATGTGATTTGAATACCAGCTGAAATATATGACTAACTTAAAGGTGCAGTCCGCAATTCTAGCAAAAGGTTGTTGATTTGAGCTTAACAGCCAAATTACACCCCTCCCTTTTATGCTCCTGAGGCAATGCATTGATTGGTTGGAAAGGTGTATGGTTCGGTCCGAGCCACTTTGTTTCCCATTTACAGAGCCAGGACCGTGTACAAACATCAAAGTGTTTTTGAGTGCACACACAGAAGCTAGAAGACCGTGAGCAATATTTGCTGAATTTGACAAAAAGTGTATAGACCCTTTTTGTGTCCAAATCATATCTCAACAGCAATGATATGTTTTTTTTAGGCGGAGCCGAACTGGTGTCAGCAGGTGACAGCTGACAGTGTCAGGTGTCAATTTACAACATAGAAATATGTATCAATCAGATGCCTTCTCCAATTATCTAAATTGTTTGCCAGCAGAAGACTGGTTAAATAGGTGATAAGTGAACAATGAGGGTACAAAGTCTAGACTTTCTGGATCCATGGATACCTCTCCTGTAAGACAACCTCAGTCATTACATTGTAACACCACTCATATTACGTTGCTAAATTTGTGCTCAGTATAGTGTAAACTAAATGTCATATTACAGATATAAAATTACCGTATGCCCCATTCATTCATTAAATGCTTGCATAAATGCTGAATGATGTTATAGCTAAACTGTCTATGAGCAGTTTGGTTTGTTTACATGCTACTTCTGCTTACACGCTAATGTTTCTAACGTTGGTCAATGGTGTTTACCATTATTAAATAGCCGACTAAGAATGCCACCTTTGTGGTTGCTGCTACTACTAATTTATCGTTATTAACAATATCATTAATTTTGCTTTTGTGTGTGATATACAGTGGAGATATCATAAGTCCAGTCTGTTTGTTTAATGGCATATTGATGATTGTATTCTATAAAAATCAAGTCATCTTTTTTGTATTCATATTTTGACATCTGACAACACATGACATTTTATTCCTTATCCTGGGGATCTCGCCCATTTCCCTCCACTTTTTTTCGCTGTTTTTCTGCCACCACCATGCGCATGCAGCTGCAGTTACATAACTGTGATATCCACGTAAAATTGGTCTATTATATTACAATTGCGGACTGCACCTCTAAATCTGTATGTAATATTAGTGTAACTAGTACAGGCAAAGGTGAATAAATATACATAGGAAAGACAATCTGCAATTAGACAACATTGTAACTGTAATTAATAAAAAAGGTTTTGAGCAAGGCTCAGACTAGCACTGTTTTTGCCACTGCTTTCTAAAAAGTATTGTTGGCTCCTTAAAATGTTTATGTATCGTTAATTTCTATGGTTAACTTATACAAGGAGAAAAATACAAAACAAAATGGAGCAGAGAGACTGAGAGAATACAGACAAAGGTTGAGGAATGACCAAATGAAGTACTTAAAACATGAAACAAAACTGAAAGGGATTCTGCAACAGTCTACATTGTAAGATTTTTTTTTAAGGTAGAAAAATAAATGTGTGTGCCTACTTCTTCTCACTTGCACTCTCCTCAAGTCCCAAACTATCCAATAGCTCTTCACTTAGGTGTAATCTGAAATCCAATTACTGTTATGTGTTCTTTTCAGATACTTACTGCCAGATGTGTGTCTTCTATTTGTGCTGGCAGCATATGTGCAACATTTATGATTTATTAGTTGACTTATCAACTACGATGTTATGATAGTGTTGTGGTTCTATGTATGTTAAAACTAATGAATCCCTGACTTTGAAAACAGTATGATCAATTTTCGTCCTTTTACAAAGAAAGATACAATGAATGTCATAGATTATATTTAACAAATTGTATATGTAAAATCAATTATTATTGATTTACCCTTGAAAACTTTTTAAAAATATATATTTACAAAGTAGATATAAACACAATCTTAATAGGTCAATATATCCCTTCTTATTATATTATATATTGTTGTGTTTTGGTGGTGACAAATTTTAGGAGAGGAAAGATACTACAAAACTGTCTGAAATACGATTTGAGAATGAACTATACAATTACTAGCAATGTGTACCTTGGATATTATACAATTTACATGCATACAAAGTTTTGGGAAAAAGACACCTTTATTCAAAGATTTTTCCAACTCTGACTTTGAACCAATTCTGTAGAATGTCCATTATACCTGTCTTAAATGGCCACATTAAAAGGCATTACAAAAAGCCTGCCATCATAGCCTACTCCTGGCTGCATAACACTGCCTTCCCGATCTTCGATCTCCGATCTCCAAGAGCTCTGCGTAATCTCAATTTGTTCATCTGGGGATAAGGTTGCATACTTTCAGACAGTCTCTTTTCAAAGGCATTCATGGTGTTGCACTTGATTCTAAAACTAATAGATCTACTGTAGGTAAGAGTAGAGATATCCTGATCTAATCTTAAAGATTGGTGTTGGGGCCAATTTGGGCATATTTTTAGCATACAGCTGAACAAATACCAGTTCTTTCTTTCTTTCTTTTGTTCACCTCAGCTTGCTTATGTTTCAGTGCTACTCTCCTTTACCACAGCCTACAGTGCAAGTGTTTTGATCATTGATACAAGTGAAAATTAAGTGTCTGAATGTGAAAAATTATTTGGGTACTGGCAAATGTCACTAGGGGCAGGTCATTTGAGGTGCTGGCAGGTCAAAATTAAACTTAGCTATTGTCGAGGTTTTGTACTTTTTGAAAACAGGTCTTGTGTCCAAGTCGGTTTCCCCTTTGAATAAATAGTGTTTTCCTCCCATTAAAATTATGTTTCCCATTGCACCCCCATCTATGGTTAGGGTTAGGGTTTATGTTAGGTCATGGCCATGTGTAGCAGCAATAACCGGTTGGGGTTAGGGTAAGGCTGGGGCCAGGTTAAACTACCCAAGACATACAACATCATCACTGAAAACCAGGAAATTTAGAGTACCATTGCTACCAAAACCATTACTACCAATACTAGTAATATATTCATTCATACTTTTACTTCTATTTGTTTAAATTATTTCTTTAGACTCTGTTAACACCTTTCAAGTCTTACAATCATACTACATAATATACATTGTATCAAGCATTACCTTCAATAAAATGAATTCATCAGACTCATATATAAATCAGTTTTAGTTTTTTCTTCCACTCTGTTACAGTGGTTTCTATTTTCTCTCTCCTCTTCTACTCTTCTGTCTAATCTTTTCTTCACTGCCTTCATTTACCTAAACAAAAGTGATTCTCCAGAGCCCCAAAGGACAAATGCAGAGAACGGGATGATGGTGAGAGAGGAGAGGATGAGTAGTAGGCGGAGGAAACAAAGTAAAGCTTTTAATCTGTAAATGGAGAAGGGTAATGGTCATTTAAGCATTAAGATATCCCTTCTGTCCGTCTGCTCTGTTTGCGTCTCCTTAATGCTCCTTAAACATTTATGAAGGCTGATAACAAAGAAAGACTGTAGCTACACAGAGTAATCAAATCACTGCTGGTTATAGGGCTCTACTCGGAAGAGGGAGGGAGGGGGAGAATTATGGCTTGGAATTAAGGGGAGAAGACAGAGTGACAGTGTGAGAAATAGAGACAAAAAGGGGAGAAGAGAAAGAAAAATATATTAGCTCTTAAAATAGTCATCTGGCAATGTGCAAATAAACTGCAGCCTGTTGCTGTCAAGGAGAATATTCCACAATGTATATTACACTAGCAATTAAGTTAGATAATATCCTTTGGTAAGTTTTACACTGTTATACTTGAGGTAAGTTTTTAATGTGATAGTGTCAGAGCAGTGTTGTATAATCATGTGTCATGAAGGACCAAAACTATAGATACACTATTGCTGATTGAAACACCTTCAAAACACATTTTACCATTTGTAAAATTATGGCCTTTTTCTCCCTTTATTATCTTTAATTTTGGCATTTATAAGTCAGATTAAGAACTCTTTATTGGCCAGTTATTAAGTTCGTAATGTCAGTAATTATACTTTGTTTTTTTTAAATTTCGTTTTATCAATTATTTTGTAATAACGTTATGGTGGCCAGCTTGTGTCATGTAATTTAAATCAAGACTTACCCGAAACTGATACTGTCATTATAATTTAAAAACAAGCATTTGAGCATGGGAGTTCACTTTTTGACATCAAAAACATCTGTGATATCTGTGATACAATATTTTAAACTCAACGTTCACTTACTTGCATTTTCGCAGTGCTTTCGAATGTGTCTCATGGTCTTTTTCAGCAAATGGAACTTGCTCAGGTGTTGCATGATCTGTGTATGGAATATAAAACTGTCTGTTAACAGGTGATTGAATGTTTCATACTTAAGTCACATCATGACACATGTCTTTGGGTACAAGCAGAAATCCCAAGGTGTTGAATGGGCTGTGATAACAGTTGGCTCCTTGTGACTTGAAGAATCTGGCTAATTGTTCTGATAGCCCAGCCACATGAGGGAGTCCCACAGGAATGTTTCCATGGGTCTCTGTTGGGTTGGCAGGGTCTGACTTACACCATGCATTATTATGTAGTCTGTATTAATATATCCTCTCACGACCAGGAAAAACAAATCAGTACAAGGTATGAGGGCACTGAGATTAAAATGCAATAGGATCCGCCAAACCACATATAGAGGTGGTCTGGCTCGCATTGTGACTGCCTCTCAGCTGGGTGTAAGTGCAATTCATACAGGGTGACCAAATTTGTAGGAGAAAAATCCACCTAGAAAGTAAAAAGGTCATCTAACTCCACCTCTTAGTTCTACCTTAAGCAAAAGTATTATCAGTAGCTACCTCTTCCCCAGGAAAAAGTTTTTTAGAATTGAATGACAGCCATACATAAGATTTTTTTTCCTTGACTTTTGATGTGCCACATTTGCTGACAAGTCCGACAGCCCCACCTAACTAATTTACATATTGAGATTCGATCACAATGAGGGCAGAATCAAAACAACAAAAATTCTGAGGACTTGATTGTTTGGGATTGTGTGTGTGTTCTTGCATGCGTGGTTGTGCACAAGTATTTCGCCTTGAGGGAGGGCCCATAAGTCCTTCATAGCAGGCACTGGCCATTGTCTATCAATGTGTGGCATAAAGGTTATGGAAAGAGAGGTTAAAGCGCATACCACATAACTGTATAATCCATGCATGTCTCTCTCTGGTATTTCACTTTTTGACATAATGTTTATGATGTCAGATGTGTATGCTGGGAGATATGTGGCACAAGTATATCATAATAGATGTCAGTTTCCCCATATGATGGATCTTTTTGATGATCTTGGTTTGGAGTCATAATTCATAATCTTAATTTCTATCACTTTCTAGTAGTTCTTCCTTCTTCTCCCTCTATACTTTCTCCACTCCTCTTATCCAAATCTCACTCTGTGTGACCGTTGATGGATGGTTTTTGCTGATTCACAATAGATGTGACTGTGACAGCAAGGCCAGGTAACAGCGACTGAGTCAGGACAGATAAAGATTAATTTCTTTCCAAAGCAGGAAGAGGTAGCAGCAAGTACAGTTCTTCATATACGATCTGTAATGCCTATAGGTTGGCAGCAAATCAGCCAGTCATCCAGCTGGCTGGTGAAGAGTTGCTGAGTGGAGGGAAGGGGGGTTCTCAGGGTTAAATGGAGCCAATCACACACAGAAAAACAGCATTACACACCACATTAGGCATCATCTCACTGCTCTCTCTCCTCCTTTTTCCCCTTTCTCTCTCTCCCCCTCTCTTTTTCTCTCCCCAGGTGTGCAGCCAGCTGATAGTGTTGGCTCTATTTGCACATTCACTTGAAATTCTCCAGAACTAATAGATTCCACCAGATTCACCTAACTCAATACTGCTGATCTGCAGCTTATTACAGCCACCCAGCCAACTAGCCAATCATTCAAGCAACCAGTCAACCAAGGAACTGAACTGAAAATATAATATGGATATGAGGTCTGCATCTTGAGTGTAATCTATAAAGTCAATCCTTTATTATTGTTTTACGATAAGCTGAGACAGTGCAGAAAGCTTAATAACATCTCCCAGATGACTGACTGCTGCATGGCAAATACATGCTATCTCGACAAAATGTATTAATCTTGTGTATTGCTGTGGTCATATAAACATAGACTTCACCTGCACAATGCAGAAGGAAAAATATTTTCGGGTGTGAACATCAGAATGCACTTCATGTACTTCATGATAATATGGTAGATTCCAGTATTTATGACTCAACACATAAATGAAGTCACATGTAACAATCCGTGTGTTATTTTTACTTGAACTCAATGTGCTTTTGTGGTTCTTGGAAATGTACTAGTGCCCAACAAAATGACAGTTTAGCTATTCTTGGATCCAAAGCTGCAGTTGTATATCAAAGAACCCTAGCTGTGAGCTATAAATAATAAAACATGCATTGAAATAATACTAGTTAGGGGTTAATAATATATAATAAGATCTTGTTTTGCTCCTAGGAAATCAAAACCTACAACATGCTCAACAACTCCTGTACTTGGTTAAAAACAGATCTAAACGATCTAACAACATGGATCAGGAAAATACCATATACATACAAAAACTACTTACCTTGTGGTCTTTCATTCAGGTGATTATATTGGATGCAAATACAGTTGGATTCCCAATCTTAGCTGTTTCATCTGTCTGGTCCTGGAAATCAGGAAATTAGTATCAGTCGTTACTTGTACTGCATGGAGGGTTTGTTTTTTATTTCCACTGCAGTGGGTGGTGGGCTGATGGCTTCTGCATTAGAAGCCATCAGCCCATCTGCCATAGGATGGCACTTTTATCCAAAATGCTTTAGAAATTTTCAATTCAATTTTTATTCACCCATTTATATATATATTCATTGAGCACTTTTTTTAAAATCACCATACTAATGCTGGGTAGGGCCTCCCTTTGCTCTCAAAACAATCTCAGTTCTTCGTGGAATGGATTCCACAAGATTTTTGAAACATTCCTTTGAGACCCTGGTCCATGTTAAAATGATTTCATCACATCATTTCTGAAGATTTTTCAGCTGCACATTCACGCTGCCAATCTCCTGTTCTACCACATCCCAAATGTGTTCTATTAGAGTCAGATCTGGTGACTGGGGAGACCACTGAAGTACATTGAACTCATTGTCATGTTCCTGAGATGACTTTTGCTTTTTGACATGGTGCATGATCATGCTGAAGTAGCCATTAGACGATGGTAAATTGTGACCATAAAGGGATGTGCATGGTCAGCAACAATACTCAGATACGCTGTGGCATTCAAACCATGGTTGATTGGTACTAAGGGCCCCAAAGTGTGCTAAGAAAACATTCCTCACACCATTACTCCACCATCACCAGCCTACACTTTTGACACAAGGCAAGTTGGGTCCATGGATTCATGCGGTTGATGCCAAATTCTGACCCTACCATCTGTGTACCTCAGCAGAAATCCAAATTCATCGGACCGGGCTACATTTTTCCAGTCGTCAGCTGTCCTGCTTTGGTGAGTCTGTGCAAACTGTAGCCTCAGATTTCTCTTGGCTGACAGGAGTGGAAGCCAACATGGTATTCTGCTGTTGGAGCCCATATGACTCAAGGCTCAATGCTGTGCATTCTGAGATGCTTTTCTGTTCACTACAGTCGTAAAGTGAATTTATCTGAGTTACCAAAGCCTTTCTGTCTGCTCCAACCAGTCTGGTCATCCTGCTCTGACCTTTCTCATCAACAAAGTGTTTACACATAGGGGATGTACATGAACATCCCAGGAGATCAGCAGTTTCAGCAATAATCAAACCAGCCCATCTGGCACCAACAATCATGCCAAAATCACTGCAATCACATTTTGTCCCAATTATGGTGTTTAATGTGAACATTAACTGAGGCTCCTGACCTGTATCTGCAAGATTTTATGCATTGCACTGCTGCGAAATTATTGGCTGATTGGATAATTGTATGAATAAGCAGATGTACCGGTGTTCCTAATAAAGTACTTGGTGAGTGTATGTCCAGGCAGGGGAATAGTCATAGTGACTATCAGACTGATAGCCCTTTCTATAACATTGAGATTGTCTCCCTCCCCAGCTGTATTACCCAAAGGTTCCCTTAATATGTAAATGACAAAGAACTACCACACCACTGGTGGTAGTGAACACAAAAATTTCCAAGGTAACCATAATTGTATCTCCACACCATTCTATACGCAGGCCACCAAAATTTTCTTCCAAACATATAAGAGGTCTTATTCCAATGAACACATTATCTACTAGAAACTCTACATATTGGCTTGTTGCTGAAAATTCCAGCCTCAAGAAGACCCTCAAATTTGGTTTTATAAATATCAGATCACTGTCTACTAAAGCCTTACTGAAAAATTATTTTATTCTTCAGCATAATCTGAATATGATTGGTTTATGTGAAACATGACTTAAACCAAATGTTTTCTTACCATTAAATGAAGCTTCCCCACCGGGATATTCTAATTGCTTTAGCAACCAAACTGGATATTACATTAAATTATGTGCAGGAGATCAGATTCTGACAATTTTACTTTGTGGTACGCTATAGACCATCTTGGCCCTTATTCACAATTTATAGAAGATTTTGGATAATTTATCTCAGACCTTGTTGGTCAGTCTGTTGAGATTCTAATTATAGTTGATTTTAGTGTTCACCTGATTAAGGCCTCTCTGGCACGTCTTGATACTTTCTTGATACTTCACTGCAGTGGTAACACTCTTAACCCGATTCTATCTCAGACAGGCCCTGTTGAAAATTGTACCAGTGACTTAAACATAGCTCTATCTAGTGTCCTGTATTCAGTTGCACCTCTAACTACCAAAACTAGATGGTCAAAGAGGTCTACATTCTGGTTTACTGAGGAAATGTGCTCTTGAGCAGGCCCACAGGAGATTGGAAGGCAAATGGTGAAAATCTAAATTGGAAGTCTTCTACCTCCAATAGCAGGAGTGTGTACTGAATTACAAGTGTGCTCTGTCTGCTGCTAGAGCAGCATATTTCTCTCACTTAATTAGTAAGAATAAACACTGTGTCTATTTGACACTGTGGTTAAACTTGCTCAAAAGCAGCTGACTCTTAGCCGCTTGCTCTTTACAGCTCATGATTTCTTAGACTTTTTCGGCCGTTAAATAGATGAGAATAGATAAAAAGTTAGATCCTCATCCCAAGCTGTTTCTGCAGAACCAGTTGAGCATTACGTTGAATCCCTATTTGTCCCTGTTTTTTTGTATCAAATTTTGGGTCTGTATCTCTTGAAACATTGTCTAAGCTTGTGTCAGATTCAAAAACGAAAAGTTTATCGTGTAGCGGGTCGAGGTGGGAGATAAACCTCAACCCACTACCAGCTAAATTTTTCAATTACAGATCAGACTTTAAGGTGCTTCTAATGACATACAAAATCTTGAATGGGCATGTCCCTTCATACCTGTTTGATCTTTTTACACCTGATATTCCATCCTGTGCACCTGGAAGTTTCTTGATGTCCTCCTGGATCATATTCTTCATATATTCACAGTCTATAATTTTGTAATCCATATTATCCATAGTGTAAATCTGCTATGTGCTGTATTCTGTACATGCAACATCTATTTCCTGTCAATCCTAGATCCCTCCACTGTTGCTCTTCCTGATGTTTCTTCCACTTTTTTCCCATTACAAAAATTTCTTGGAGTGTCCAAAATGGAATGGTTCATCCTTTGCTGAGCAGGATGTGCTCAAATATGATGGCAAACTACCATTAATTTTAAAGTTTCTTTAGTATAAGTGGAATTTTTGGCTGGATGGCGTTGTTAGAGGTCACCACTATCAGATGCTAAAAGGTCAGGAGTCAATCTGTGGTGATTGGAAATATCCACAGAAACTTTCAATCTAACTATATCCAATTTGAGATACAGTATCTTGTCATGGACTAAAGGTTGGTTAGTGGGAATTTTTGGCCAAATGGGGGCATAAGAAGAGTGGTCAGGGGGTTCACCAAAAACATTCATATTCTGAAGACCATAAGTATCTATAATGGATATACAGTAACATTAATCTGGACAGTACTTGGAAAGGTATCTTGGTCTGGACCAAAGTGTTGGAAGGAAAGACAAATCAAATGAACAACCACCTAACATCACCATCCTTACGTACTGCTATTAGTGGGGAAAATATAACTTGCACATGACAACCAATGTGTATGTTGACATAGTGGAAGTGTTTTGAACTCACAGGAGATGTTTTCACAAAGCAAATGGTTTGCATCCTCTTCTACATATTTGATCCAATCTTAACCATATGTGAAAGAAAGCACCTTTGCCTAAACTGCTCAGCTGTGTTGCCAATGGATTTGGCAACAGAAGAAGTGAGCTATGTTGCTTAATTGTTCTACCTGATTGAGATCACAATTACTCAGTGGAATCATTAATCCTTATGTTGCAGCATGGAGGTTTTTTCAACAGTCCCATTAGAACCACTATCAGGGTAAAAGCTCACCTTTCGCCCACAACATTTGACTTCTTTCATGTACAAAAGAATGTGATTAATTCAGGTAAATATCGAGTGGTTAATGAATTCCACTTACTTAATGGGAGTGTCTTAATTTTGGCTATCCAAGAGGACTTTCAGGCCAGCATCCCTTGAAATTTCACTCCTATGTGCAAAACATGCTTATATCCATCAATACATCCAATGTTATGTGTACCAAAGCAAGGAGCCTTGTGTTATTCATATAAAGCAGTGAAATTGAAGGTGTAGCCTGTTCAGCTTTGATTCTGAAAACTGGGGCTCAAGTCCCATGTCAGACCAAATAAAAACAAGTAGTTTTAGTTTCTTAAACACAAACCGTAATTTAAGGTGTCATTATGTTTCAAGCAAAATGCTTGTTGGATCATCGAACATCATCTCAAAACACCTAACCGTCATTGAAATTGGTGGGCCTGTGTCCAACAGTTTTTGTAAATTTCTTTAAATGACAATCCAATAAAAACAATGCTTCACACAGCACTTGGATGGATGAGCTGATGTGTGAAAGTGGGCAGGACATGAAGACAAGCTCTTCATGAACACAAGCTCTTTTTTAATTCTTCACAGAGCTACTCTACTACATCTACATCTCTTTTTGTGTGTAAAATTAAGTATAACAACACAAATCTTGTCAAATAAGGGCAGTCTGAAAGTGTTCTCTGTTAACCCTTTTTGTGTGATTCATTCCATCTTGCCCTCTCTGTGATAGGCTTTTCACCTTACCTTTGAGTGTGATCGTTCAGAACGGTTTGAAACACTTTTGCTTTTAGGCATGGTCATGACTTCATATGAACAAATTAGTTTCAAACATAAACCAGCCTTTAAACAGAGACTTTTATAGTTGCTACTGTATGTGCTGATATTTTGGGAATACCACGCTAGTAATGATGGCAATGAATATTGGAAAACATTGTAATTTAACTAAATCATTTTTACAAAATCATCCTATATTAACCTCTCTGTCTGACAAGTGGATGGTGATTTTGATACTCTAAACATTTAGGCTTGATGAAGCTGACTTCAGTAAGAGGACATTCATACATACTTTTGTGTATAGGATTAATGCTGCCACAGTGATCTTCTACTTTAATGGATGTAATTAGGGCCCAAGCACTGATCGGTGCTTATTATTATTAAAGACGTCTCTGATGCTAAATTGCAAAGTTTTTGAGTTTTATGTGAATGGCATGTCCGTGGCTTGGTGAATTTCGATGTTTCGCCAAGAAAGAAGAAGTTGTTGCAAATCATATGTACATTGTCCAATCTGCCCCAAAGTTCACATGTTTGATAAGAGTCCATCTACATGCCCATATTCAGTTATAGTCATAGCACCATTTACTGACAATAGGAAATGACATAATTTATACTTTGATTTACTCCTCCTAGCAGGTTGACCAAATCCACCTCAACTGAACTGAATAAATCCTTATAACATTCAGGTCAGTTATTGCAGAGCAAAATTGCTCAGTGGATAGATGAGTCCTAATTGTACCTGTGTGAATTGTACATGACATGACATGCTTTTGCTTCGCACCTTACAGCTATATTTGTCAGGTAAAGATGGCCAAATACAGGTATACTGCCATGGTAACCATTGCAACAGCTAAACAGCACATAAACTTTCCAACTGCTCTTCACAATATTACTTCTATCCTCACGTGTAGTTGTTATAAAACTAACAGGAGTGTAACACTATTCATTGTGGTCTGGGTCCATTCAGCAAGCCTGTTCTATTCTGTCTAGAGGAAGCTACTTTCACTGCAGTTAGCATAATAGCCCAACTACACATGTTGTCACTCACCTCACAGAAATCACAGACACTTGATAATACTGCACATGTTTCATCTGAGTATTTCTTAATATATAAATGAAGCAACACACCTAGACATGATTAGATCATGTCAGCTTCGCTTTGTTAAAAGTTCCTCGCAAGGGTGCACAATCAAATAGAACTGACAAACAATGAAAAAGAAACTGACTGTACAAATACACAACAAAATAACAGGATGATGTCTTAGGGCATAGTTTTTTCTTCCATGGGTGATCACTGCATGTGTTCTGTTTTCTTTTATTCATAATTTTAAAAAATGAAAGAAAAAAAAAAGTATGTGTTAGGAGTACTTGGACTGTATGTAACTTTAATTAAGACACACTGGGTGGACTGTACGAATAGAATGTATAAATAATTTGATCAAAATTCTTTGCAAAAACATCTGTGAGTTTTATGCAATAAACATCTTGGCTTTTAGCCATGCTCCAGGAATGGAAATGTCAGTCGGTTGGTCCACCATTGTTCAAGACTAATTTCTGGATCTATCCAGACAATGTATTCTAATGAAGTACTTTGGTTTATGATCAAATATCTGCCAAATGAAGACATTCCCATCAGTGGAATGGAGATGGTGAACATGGGGAATGTTATGTCTGCTAGCATGTTAGTATTGCCAATGTGAGCATGTTAAATTGCTGACATTACGATTTAGTTCAAAGCTTTTTTCTGTGCGCATGCGCCGAGTGTTCATGCAGCCAGTTACAGTTGCACCTGCTCATTTTCTTATTTTTCCAATTTTTTTAGCTTTATTCTTTTGTCATACTTGTTTACATTTTTACAAGTAACTTATTTAAGCTTCACCCTCTATAAACATCAAAGAGATTTCTTGTCAGTTTTTTTCAGACTGGAATTATTTTGTAGTGACTGTAGTATTATGTGTTTTCATTCAGCAATGCTACCATTACACAGAAACTCCACGGTCACATTGTTTACAGCAGGGCCCAGCTATTTGCGCTGAAGTCGGCCGGCATTGTGACAACGGACATCCCAACAGAAATCAGGAGAACACACAGATCATGCAGAGGAAGAAAAAAGAGAGGAGGGAAGAGAACTGGGTTCAGACAGCAGAGACTGATGGAGAAGAGCATATCTCTCCTCTAACATCAGAGGTAACGTGAGTTTTCTGGACAATAAGATGGACAAGCTACTGGCCCTTGTGTGGAATGAGTA